>NC_056745.1:781626087-781678587 GCF_019279795.1 Protopterus annectens | reverse complement strand
CATTTTTACCATCTTTCTATTATGTTTCTAGTAAAAAAAATTAAGGGGTAGATCTAAAAAACCCACTTAAGACCAGCAAGGACAAAAAGATTGTGAAGGATAGAAAAATGCTATAGAAGATTGACACGTTTAAGAAAGGGAGTATCTGTAGTGCAAATTTAATGGATCTAAGTGCTAAAGAAATGTCAATCAATGACAAAATGTGAACTATGAACTCAGAACAAACAGCAATTCTTATGAAAGTGAAACAGCCTTGCATCTTTTCTCCTTCCCCATTTCTGTCAGGATCTGGCACTGCTTTGACATGTCATTGAGGTTATCGGTGTTTTTCTGTATAAATGCAATTGACCAAAGGCTGCTGAAACGAGTTTGAGATTGTTCTTTTTTTAGTACTTAAGGCAGTCTGTACATAAGCTGTAATATCTGCATTATGAATACAGAACAAGTGGCATACACTGTTGGAGAAGAATAAGATACATCAGTGTGTGCTCTAAATGAATTCTGATTAAGCACACCTCTAGAGTCAGTACCTCTGGGCTAGGCTTACATCAGGAAAAAAGAATACTGAAACATTTTGAAATTTTCAGCATGACTATTGTGGGATCCCCATTTCCAAAAATAGAAATGCCTGCCCTTTGGACACACACACACACACACACACACACACACACACACACACACACACACACACACACACACACACACACACACACACACACACTTCTTTATATGTAGTCAGTTTGCATATGTGCATGGGCACATATTTTCTAACTGCATGTCATATATGCACAGATCATATATTTCTATTTTGCATGTGATACATTTGTGTGTGTGTGTATCTATCTATTTAGATACACAGATAGATATATAGAGATATGTATTGAAATATATATATATATATATATATATATATATATATATATATATATTTAGATAGATATAGATAAATACATTTAGAGAAACAGCTACATATATATATATATATATATATATATATATATATATATATATATATATATATATATAGAGCCAAAGATACAAGTGCCGGAACTCAGTAGGAGTGTGCTGTAGAAAAAACAATAGATCCAAAGTCCAACAAACAGCACATAGAACACAGCCAGGACAAACAGCATTTTCTTTAGGATACAATAAACACATTCAGAGGCATTCAACTTAAAGCGAACCACTCATTTATTTAACTGATCAGGAATAAAACAAAAAATAATAAAATCCAGGTGGAATTGTAAAAGGATAAATGCTTTCGGATCAGTTCAACGACCCTTCCTCAGATCCATATAACCACCATCTTCCTCTGTCCTTTATTTTAAAACAACTTTCCACCAATGAAACGTAACATTAATCAGGCACACCCATCACAAATCAGCTAGACAGAATTACAAATGCCTCCTCAATTTCTGCCTTGTCAAGGCAGGTTTCATAGGAAAGGCTGTATTAAGCCCTGGTCTTTGATGAGCTCACAGTTTACTAATCCAGAACATCTCCTCTTGTTCCAGTTTGTTAGTATCTCCTCCCTTTTCTGAAGCATATGCAATCTGCAATACTCTAAAAACAAAACTGTGCCCTTCATTATCTCTGGGCACAGTTTTGTGTAGTGGGACCACTGTTGCTGTACGCCATTTTTTGGGTACATATCCTGTAGTAAGGCTGAGATTGAACAGCAACCTTATGTGTGGGTTCAGCTCTTCTTGGAGTTCATGTAGTACGCAGCCCAGAACACCGTCTAGTCCCATTGATGCTGTGTTTTTTGCTTTGGAGAGGGCGGCTCTAACCTGGGCATCTGAGATGTCAGGGAGGTAATACTCTGCTGGGATAGATATTTGTCCCTTGGGGGGGGGAGTTTGCACTGAACCTGTCTGCCAGGATGTTGGCAATGTCTGTGGGTTCAGTGTATTTTTTGTCATTATGGACTAACTCTGAGCATATCTGGGAGTTGCCACCCAGGTTTCTAACATAACTAAAGAAAGCCTTATGATTATCTTTAGTGTCTTGTGCAATTGTGATCGCAGTTTTTTGCTAGTACTAATCAGAGATGCCTTCCCTTTTAGGGATTTTGCTCTATCATGTAGTAGCTTCCTCCTTTTGTTGTATAGCTTATTTATGGCTGGGGTCCACCAGACAGGACGCCTGCCTTTGGGGGAATGGGTCTTGGTTTTATTTGGGATTGCATGATCCACGCATTCCTGAAGGTGTCCATAGAATGCGTTTATAAAGGATTCAGCAGATTAGGCTGTAGTTTCCACTGGCCCGGGGGCCTTGAAGGATTCCACTTTGGTTTTAAGAAGTGTGAAGTCTGGTGGTTTTAAGAAGTGTGAAGTCTGGTGGTTATATGGATCTGAGGAAGGGTCGTTGAAGTGATCTGAAAGCGCTTATCTTTTTACAATTCCACCTGGATTTTATTATTTATTTGTTTTATTCCTGATCAGTTAAATAAATGCGTAGTTCATTTTAAGTTGAATTCCTCTGAATATGTTTGTTGTATCCTAAAGAAAACACTGTTTGTCCTGACTGTGTTCTATGTGCTGTTTGTCGGAATATGTATATATATATATATATATATATATATATATATATATATATATATATATATAAATACATTCCTGACACCAAGACACAATGTCCTGAAATAATAAATGCAAGTTCCAAAAAACTAAACCATGTTGAAACTTCAATGACTTGAAATTAAAAATGACAAATACGAAAAAAAACTACACAGGGATAGCATAGAATCACCAACTTATACCACTCAGCAAAACTAAAACTTTAATGTCACATTTCTGCAAGGGTGAAATCTTTTCTGTTTCTCCATGTGTGTGGCAGTACCTCATCTGCCATAATTAATTGGGCTATGACTTATTCAAACTCAAAAGTCACATGAGTCCAACCAGATGGTGTTGAAGTGCTAAAGTATAACCAAGTAAGAAGTGGTAGCACAACGTTGCGAGTCCACAGATACGATTTATTAATACAAAATACACAAATAGTTAAGCGCTTTCATCAAAACAGTATGACTTCATCAGAACAATTAAAATATGAACTTTCAGGCTTAAATAACCCACAGTTTGAATTAATTGGTCGGAAATTAACAAATCATATTTCAAACATGCCAAATCTCATGAATAATGAAACAAATAAATAAATAAGTCCAGCATTAAACATGTGTACCATTAAAATATACATATAAAAATATCACATTTTTACATAAAAATTATAATGCAAAAGTGCAGAAGTATAAACTGTTGACATTTTTTAAAAAAAGACTTTCTTACATATTAAAAATTACTTCACTGACTGAACAGCCAGTGTGCTATACTGAATCTGCCTTCTCTTTCAAAACAGGCATAATTGAAAGGTATTCATTAATGCCCGGGGGTTGGTCAGCAGCTAGTCGGAGTTGCCACATCAATTCCTTTTTATGCAACCTATTTTGCCAATCACCCCCCTCACATCTACTGTCACAAAATCCAAAATACCAAACTTAAAACCACTAAAATTTCTACACAAACCACTGTGTTTGTATAATGCATTAGTATTTTTTCCACATTTGATATCATATAAATGCTCATATATCCTGTTCTTGTTCCTGTCACATGACTTTTTAAGAAAATAATTAGTTTTTAAGAAAATCGGTTTCTCTTTCTCTGAAGCTTCATGACCTAGGAGTTTGAAATACCTTATCAAGGCAATGAGAAAATGCAGCCTTCCATGTGGTGGCAAAGGGAAGCTTACCTTTCTACAAAAGGCAGCATCTACTTGCTTCTGTTCTATTGGTTGATTTTTAAGCAGCTCTCACTTGATTGTATCATCAGCATGAAGCATGATGTTTGCAGTACCAATCAGGCTCCTGAGCTCTTGATTTTTGGATTCAATAAGTCAAGATCTAAAAATAACACAGCATATTTATGTGCATTTATGTAGTGGTGGTGGTTTTAGTGTGTGTGTGTGTGTGTGTGTGTGTGTGTGTGTGTGTGTGTGTGTGTGTGTGTGTGTGTGTGTATATATATATATATATATATATATATATATATATATATATATATATATATATATATATATATGTGTGTGTGTGTGTGTCTCTGAATGTATGCATCTATGTGTATTTACCTGTGTATTGATGTGTTTCAAGCTGTACATGTACATCCTATGCACCTCATCAACACAGTTTTCTGCTTTGTGTTCATGTGGTACATTCCCTTATCCCTAAACTCTGGGCCAGACTAAAAAAACTTTGCTGCATCATGCTAAGCATGTTTGCTTGATGAGCAGCCACGCACAGGCTGTCTGCGATTCAGGACTAGCTGCTCAATGTGAGCAGCCTAGGTAGCTCAGTCAGCCACAGTGTATGCAAATGAACATATAATGTATGATAGTGGGGCAAAATAAAATGGCCCCAAAACATATAAATGCTGAGCAAAGGAGCTGTCCCCTCTTTATATTTGAACTCAGCCGAGTGAGTGCTCATGTTCAGACTATATTGTGAAGTAATATTAGGGTTTGCTGTATGTTTACTAAAAGTGCATCTGTAGGAGGCTCTTATCTCTGTTATCATGCATGGCAGTGCATGACATTGCATCATGAGGTGCAGGATCATATGTCTTTGCTTAACGGTTTATGGACTCCACAACACCAGCACTGTGGACCAGTAATATGTTGACAGAAACATCATTCAAGAAACTGTGGGTCTGTCAGTTTTGTCTGTAGCCCTCTGGGAATCATGGAATCATTATCCCAGCAGATATTAAGGTACAAGGCTTTATGCATATTAATTGTAGGTATCTTTCAGTGAACTACTGGGCATAGTAGCAGCAACTCAGACTTCTGCTTCAGAAATGCTTCATCAATTTCTCAGTCCCATGCTCCAGCATGTGGACATGGGGGCATGTGTGGTAACACAGCACAGACAGTCAACACCATGTTGGATTTCTATTATATAGCTCATTTCTCACCTGTGACATGATTTGTAATGCTTTCTACACAGACAGTTATCACAACTCTCACATATGGCACACCTGTGACTTGTAACAATGGTTTGCAAAAGGTGACTTTCCACATGGGAATCTTGTCAGTGATGCTGGATATGTCCCAGAATACTGGCTTATGACATCCATAAAAAATGCACAAAAATGGACTATAGACAAGAAAGAAAAAAAAGCTGACAAAGGGGGAGGCATTGTTCCTGAAGTCCAAATGATGAATAATAAATTGTAGCTGAAATGTTTAGCAAAAGAGGTGTGTAAAACAGCTGACAGACTCCAAGATTATATAGGCACGTAGGATGATCTGCTCTGCAAAGAAAAGAAGAATGATTACATGGGACACTAGACTGTGGAGAAAAGAGCTTGAACAAGAAAATTACAGAATAAAACCAGGAAGATGAAGAACAGAAGTAATAATCACTTATGACAGAAGAAATGTAGATACTTAATAAATGCAGCAGAACAACAGACAAAGAAAGGCAACAGCCACATACAGAACCAAAAACATGACATCTGGAAAAAGTAGTGGCTAAGACATATACAGAGAATTTAGCACTGAGGACATGCTTGATTTAGAAAGTAAAAATGGTAGGGTACGTGTTGTGTTTATGCAACCGAGTATATATATTTTCTGTTATAGGTTCATAGGTAGGTACGAGGCTATCGGCCCACGGGCCGCTGTAAGCCTAGCCAGCAAGGTTCCATAGCTTATGCCACCCAAGAAAGTTATTTTCCTGTGCTACTGTCCAGCCTAGACACAGAAGTGATCCCTGGGGTGTATTTCCTATTTCCCATCCACTCATCAAGATTTTTCTTGAAGAGTGCTAATGAAGAACTTTGCTTGACATAGATGGGTAACTTGTTCCAGAGTATAGGAAGTATCTGGGACAGGAATCTATCCCTCCAGCCTGTCCTGTTTATTGTGGTGACAAGGTTTAGGTCCCTAGAGTGTGTAGCTCGGAGGGATTTCTTTAGGTGTAGCATGTCCAACAGCTCTGGGTTTGACATAGCTTTATATGTTAGGCAGAGATCATCTCAGAGTAGACGATATGCTACAGAGTAAAGCTGGAGTTTTTTGAGATGGTCAGTGTAGGGCATTTGTTTGAGGCCAGTAATCCTCTTTGTGAGGTACTTCTGTGGCCTTTCCAGCTGCTGCAGGTGTCTTGTGAGGTACATTCCAAAAGGGGCGTTGTACTCTATAATGGGTCTAATGAGTGACGAGTAGAGGGGAACAATGACCTCTTTTTTCCTGGATGAGAACCCTTTTATGATGAGGTGTGTCACGTAGAAGGACTTCCTGACTACTGTGACGATGTGACTATCAAAGGAGAGACTACTGTCCACCTGGGTCCCAAGGTCTCTTATCACGCATTCGGTGTTAAGTAGATTGCTGCCTATGTGGTAGTTCATGGGTACAGAGTTTTTACCAAAGGGGATGACACTGTACCTTTTGGCATTGAGCTTGAGGCCATGGCTCTGACACAAGGCATCTGTCTCAGTGAGGCCCTTCTGTAGGATGTTGACATCATTTGGGGACTTGACTATGGCTCCTAGTTTGCAGTCATCTGCGAACTTTGTTAGCCAGAGGCCTTCTGTGTTAGCCTATACTTCAGAGAAGTAGATACCAAACAGGAGAGGTCCCAGGACATAACCCTGTGGTACTCCACTTGTCACTGCTTTGAGGTCAGATTTGGAGTCTGCAACTTTTACAGTGAATCAATGACATATAAACATTTAACAATGCACAGATGCACAGGAAACTGCATCATATCTTTCCAAGGGGATAACAAATCTAAAGATATTGAAAAACTAATGAATGGTGAATCTAATGCATTATACTGCTAGCTGCTGCCTTATGAATGATTGCACTACATTATAAACAATATTTGTTAAAGAACATACTAAGATATTGGTTGCTAAAAAAATGTTCACAGTTTTGTTAATACACGTATAAGTACTTGAGTAAAATTTTGAAATTTTCATAATCTCTGAAAACATTGTAAACTTTGTTCATATCCTTTTGCTTATTCTGTGTATTCTCTATGCAGATTCCTCTGCAACGATAATGTCTGTAAAAGTTAACAGAAACAGCTCATTCCAACGCTTATAAATTATCAAGACAGTTGGTAAAATGTACTTTGATGTGCCAGTCAAAGGTTAAAGTACAATCCCTGTATAAACAGTAGAATACAACTACCTTGTCTGATTCTTTCAGATGTAAAGATAGGAGAGACTCTGCATTTGGATAAAAAGGAAAAGCAGATGTAAGTTTCATGTGTGAAATCCAAAAATGTCCAAAACCCAACCACTGGAGATGAGCTGCAGAGTCATAAATATGAATCCCTCTTCTCATTTATTTTACCAGAAGATGAGAGATAAGTGACAGGTTTCCAAAAGACAAATGGCTAAGGAAAATCTAGGAGTTACAAATGTTTACTCTCAGAGAATGACATGTAACAAAAATAAAAGTAAATAGAAACAGCAATAAACGCCATCTACTTTACTTCGCTAGAAAACTGATAGTAAAGATAGTATAACTAAGGCGTTATTATGGCTCTTTTCTTCTTTCTTCCCTAAAAACGTTCAGCATAACCTATAATTATAGGTTTAAGACTGTTTGGTGAATCAGGTTTGGAGGATCATGGTTCACCAAAACATAATATGATCAAGAGCAAGAGAATCTAATAAATCTTTATGTAGTTACAGGGGAAAAGTGAGGAAGCATGTACATTCCAGATTAACAAAATGAAATATATCCCTGTTAGAATACAGGGAAAAGAGAGGAAATATATACACACCAGAGCAATGCAGTCTAATTTATTTTTTTTACGTTTATTTACTGGGAAAGTTCAACTGAGCCATGCGATACTTCTTTTCAGTGGAGACCCAGGGAGAACAAAAACTGCAACAATGTACATTACAATAAAACATTTATGGAAACTGTACTACACAAACCTTGTTAAGGAAGAATACCAAAAAAAAAAACAGTTATTAGGCAAAACACACAATAATATAATTAGCAACAGAAATGGAATGTCATGAAATAAAAGCGCTCATGAGAAATAGGAGTGAATATAGAATGAGATAAGCAGTGGATAAAAATGAGAAAAACAAATGAGAGAGCTATTGGAAGTGAATTAAGGATAGACTAGAGGGAGAATTAGTGATAATACAGCCTGAACTGAGAGATGGGGGTTAATGAAAGAGGAATGGAAGATACCAGAACAGAAGAAAAGAGACTGGTGAAGATAATTGCAGTGAAATATAAGTAAGATGTTAAGAATTAATTATATAAGAGAGCAGAAGGATAGAAATCAATAAATGGAGGCAGTTATAGGTAGATAAAGGGTGAGAAGAAAAGGGAATATATAGAGATATATGTGAATGAAAGATGTAAGTGAGACCTGAGAAAATAGATTAACAGAAAATAAATTGAGCCTAGGGAAGAGGAGCAGGAACTAACCTGTGAATATAATAAATCCCTTTATAGATACAGGGAAAAGGTAAAGAAGTAGATACACTCCAGCACACAATTTTGAACACAATTGCACATGTAGACATGTTGCCAGGCTGATCAGTTTAGTTGCACTTTGATTTTTATGTACCAAAGATTATGGTAGACTAATGGGTAATGTAAGAAATGTATATTTGCACTATTGCAGAAACATGGATATAATTACATGGAATAGTCTCCTCCTTCATGTATTGCAACCCACTTATGACTCAGGTGTATCTAGTAGCATAAATCAAATGAATACATGATTAACTGACTTGATCAATTGTAAAGAATTATCAGATAACACCAGAAATCTGCAGAAGATCTAGAAGAAGGAATGCTGTCACAGCTCAGCACAAATGTGTTGTATTAATTCCAGGTTATAGCAGATGAAGGTGTTATTTAGTTGTGTTAGCTTTTTCTGATGATGCCTGACTGGGGGATTGTGTCAAAGGCTTTGGCCAAGACAAGGTAAGCAGTATGTACTGACTTAAGTTAAGGTAAGCAGTATGTACTGACTTTCCTCCCCCAGGTCCTTGGTGACAGTCTCAAAAATGTCACCCAGGTTCAACAGGCAAGATCTGCCCTTGATGAATCCAAATTGGGTGGGGTCAAGTGCTTGAACATTGCTTATGTCCTTGTTTATGGGGTGCATAATAATATGCTCCATGGCTTTACAGATCAGAGTTGTCAAGCTAATGGGGAGATAGTTTCTAGGGTCAGTAGTGGCACCACCTTTATGCAAGGGGATGACAATGGCAGTTCTCCACTCTGCTGGAATAAAGCCTGTTAGGCTTTGGTTGAATAGGGTGCTCAATGACAAAGCTAGTTCTTGCTGGAGATGGTGCAAGGTACAGCCTGGGATACTATCAGGTCCCAAGGAAGCTGTGTACTTTGCCTTTGATAGGGCCTTTAACACTTGATCTACAGAGATGTGAGGAGTGAGACAAGTATCAGGGATGTCGAATGGGCTTTGGGGGGGGCAGAGAGGTGAAGTTTGCACTGAACCTATCTGCTAGCAGGTTAGCTAAGTCAACAGAATCAGTGTAAGTGGTACTGTTAAGTACTAATTTGGAACAAACCTGGGCATTGCCATTGAGGTTCCTGATGTAACTAAAGCAGGCTTTGTGGTTTCCCTTTATTTCAGAGGCTAGTTTTGATTCATAATTGTCTTTGGAGGTTTTCACGAGTGATCTAATTTGCTTGTTGAGGTTAAGGAGGGAGTATTTCCAACTGGGAATTTGTGCCTTTTTACCCTTGGACAACAGTTTCTTCCTTTTGCTGTGAAGCCTGTTGATAGACGATGTCCACCAGATAGGTATGTGTTTCCTTGAGGAGCAAGTTTAAGTTCTGTTAGGTATGGCTGAGTCCATGCAGTTTTACAGTTGTTTGTATACTGCATCGGCGTACTGCTCGGCATAGTTATCTGCATCCTTTGAGGGGTGTGGTGATGTGAAGCTACTGATACCCTCCCTTAGGAGGTTGTAGTCATCATTTGAGAAATATTTTAGCCTGGTTATGGCTCGGGGTGGGGGTCAGGCAGGATAGAAAAGTGGTGCAGCGGTCACCCATGTTGGTGAGAATCAAGTCCAGAATTTTATCTACCCTTGTGGGGGATAAGATGAGCTGGTCTAGTGCGTTAGAATCGATGAAGTCAAGGAATGGTTGGGTGAGTGTATTAGTGCAGGAATAGTTCCCTCAGTCTATGCTGCAGTAGTTGACATCACCAAGGATCAGGGTCTTAGGGATTGCTTGTGTTAGCCAGGGGGCATAATTTGTTTTTATTCTTAGCTTTTTGATGGGATCCAGGGAGTTGAGTGTGTCTAGAAAGATGGTATTGATTGCCAGTACAGTTTCCTCTAGGGGAAGATTGTGGAGGAAGGACTAATTAATTGAAGAGAGATGGTGGTTAAAAGTTTCAGGATTAAATTTGGAGAGGTCACAGCATACTTTGTATTGCTGGGGTTTACATAGATGAGGAGAGTCTCTAAGTATGTAGGTGATATGATGATCACTTAGGGTATCAGGTAGTGTGCAGGGGTTGTGATATAGATTAAGATTAGAGGTATGGGCCCAGTCTAGAATGGAGACAATATTGGTGCATTTATTTAAGTGAGTAGGAGTAGAGATTAGCTGGGAGAAACCAAGTAGGTTAATGGAAGTTTTAGGGGAATCAGTGTCAAGGGCATTACAGTTCATGTTAGCATCACATAAAATAATGGTTTCATAAGAGATGGTTTGTGAGATCCAAGAGAGGAGGAGCTCAAGGGTAGGGATATTGTTACCTGGGGGAATGTAAATAGAGGCAACAGCTAATTTTGTGTTTGTTTAATTGGAAATTGGCAATGTGAATTTTGGATGGATGGAAGTCAGAAATAGTGACTGAAAGAGGTTGAAGAGTGAGCTGGTTAGAGTAGAGAATAGCAACACTTCCACCTTTCTTCTTAAGACAATCATGGCAGAGGATATCATAACCTGCCGGAAGTATTTCAGTATCAGATATATGAGGTTAAAGCCAAGTTTCAGAAAGGCAGAGGATGTCAGGGGTGTGCATGGAGATCCAGGCATATAATGAGGAGGTTTTGTTCATAATACTTTAAATGTTCATAGATATAACAGATAGGCTTTTGGTGGGTGGACATGTGAGTTTGGGAAGAAGAATGAGAGGTAGACAATTGGGGATGTGAGGGAAGAGAAGAGGTAGGATTAGGCCCTGGGTTAGGATGAATGTCACCTGACAGTCAGAGATTTAGGATGAGTAGTCTGAGATAAGTAAGGTGGTTTTGTTGGTGGTAGCTTTCTGATTTCATTTTGAGGGGGACTGTAGGCAGGAAGAATGTCCTAATTTTGAACACAGTAGTGTTAGAATGTGAAAATAGGGATGAGGCTATAAGGAGGGTGTGGGTGGTAGAGAAAGTGGATGGGAGTAGGTAGAAGTAGGTGTACACGTTTTGGGTGGGAGAGAGTACTGATAAGAGATGGCAGTGTAGATAAGGTAGTGGATGGATGTGGAAAAGATAATAAGAAGTAAGCTACTGGAGAGATATGCCTTTAAGGGAAACATAGTGTTGCAAAAGGCTCTGTGTTTGAGTAGGTTCTAAGGTTAAGTAATTAAGACTAGTGGTGGGCGTTATGAGGTATGTTCCTGAGTGGGATTAGTTGTTAGAAATATGGAGGAAATGATTGGAGGATGTTGGAGGAAGTTGGGAGGGTGAATGGAACAGGCTAACCCTACAAGATCAGATTGCAAGCTGAGTGAAATGAACAAAAACTATCAGTAATCAGTAATCTAAGTTGTTCTATGTATCTGAGTTGGTACTAAATGTTAATAAAATCACTTGCATAAGATACTGGCAAAAAGAAAGAAAAAAGTTGAGCAATAGCGAGGGAAAAAACAGTGAGAAGGAAGGTGATTTAAGCACCATAATAGCCCAAAAAGGGTAGCGACTGAGAAGCTTAGCCTCTGTATAGTTTGGGGGAATAACTTGCACTAGCACTGAGGAGATGGGAAGTAAGTAATAATAAAACTTACAGAAGGAGTAGAACAGTAGAGGAATGTAAGAGTGTCCAGCACAGAAGGCAAGTGACTTAGGTGTAAGAGTGTCTTGGATAGAGGGCAAGTAACATTTCTTGAGACACCCTCCAGAATTAGACACTGTACAAACAATTTGACAACAAATGCAATTTACTGTACATATCAAAGATTAGGTTTGCAAATGCTTCCTGCCGTAGTCACATATACATTTTGAGCAGTGTTAGGAACAGGACCTGCCTCAAGAAATTTATATATTACAGGAAATCATGTGGTATATTAGAATTATATGAACAAGACTATCCACTTTCTGGAACTTGATCAGTTAGTGATTTAGTCAACAAACTGGAATCACTAATACACGGCTCTGGGACAGGCAAATGTGTCTGAGATTTCTTCTATAGTCTACACCTTCAGACTGTATTACGTAAGACCTTGGTTCAACTCAAATATCTTTTGCATCTCCCATATGATCATGACCTTTTGAAGATTGCATTCGGACAACTTCACCTTCAACAAAGAGTTTTACGGGTTTTGTCATAGAATACCTTTTGCAAATTACGTTTTTCCGATAGTTGAGCCTTGACTACTTCATTGCTCTTTGCAATTGGCACTAACAGCTGTTTATTGCTCGGAAGAGTTGTTCATGTTTGTCACAACATCAGTCTTTCAGCAGGTGAACCAAGCATCTGATCACAAGGAATGTTTTAAAGATTCAGTAAATTAAGAAATACATTGGTTCCTTCCCTTTTGAAAATTTCTATCAATTGTTTTTGCATAACTAACTGCACGTTTGGCTAAACCATTAGCTTGTGGATATTCTGGACTACTGGTTATATGAATGAAATCCCATGATCTAGCAAATTCTTTAAAACATTGACTGGTAAATTGTGCACTGTTATCTGATATAACTTTATGCTGACTTCCATTAACTGAGAAATGTCTCTTTAGTTTTGTAATCACTGCGACAGATGACAAGATACAAAGTAAGTCAACTTTGAATCAATCAGAATATGAGTCAACTAGTACCAGATAGTGTTGACCATTTCATTCAAAAATATCTATAGCAGCTGTGGACTTTGGTAAATCAGGAATTGGGTGCAGGTGAAGAGGTTCTTTCTGCTGATGCAGTTTACTACTGTTGCAAACTGAACAGGAAAGTGTCTCTCTTTCAATATCTTTAGACATTGAGGACCAAAACACAATATCTCTTGCCCTACTTTTAGTTGATTCAGTGCCTGGGTGACCTCTTTGCATAATTGTTATGGCTTCTTTTGCAAAGATTTAGGAACTACCACTTTCAGACCTTTCATAATGATACCATCTTCAACAATGGGTTAATCTCTGTATGGGAAACAGTCTTAAACTTCAACTGGCAAACTTGTCTGACATGTTGGCCATCATTGAAAAATAACATTGCTCAGCTTTTGCAGAACTTGATCTTCAGCAGTATGGTTTCTTAACTCATCAAGCTGTGAGGATGAAATGTTTTTGGCTTCCATAACTTCAAAATATGTTGTCTCATTTTCATTTTGCTCCATCGCCTTTCTGGGTGCTCAAGACAAAGCATATGCGAGATACATGTGTTTATATTTGTTGTAGACAATACTGAAGTTATATTTTTGCAATTTTAACATCATACATTGCAATCTTGTTGGAGCTGTATTGTATCGGTTTGTTCAAAATCGTTACCAATGGCTGATGATCTGTTTCGATCTGAATTGGTCTGCTATATATATATATATATATATATATATATATATATATATATATATATATATATATATAGTCATCGAATTTGGAGCATTCAAACACAACTGCAAGAAGCTCTTTTTCTATTTGTGCATAGTGCATTTCTGTTTGAGTCAAAGTACGAGGTGCATATGCAACTGGAATGCCTTCCTGAAGTCATGATGTGCCAAAACCATATTGCAAAGCATCACAAGTAAGAGTCACAGGTTTATGAACATTATAGCATCTCAGTGTAGGCAGACTTGAAATTCTTTTTTTTACAGTATCAAATGCTTCTTGATGCTGCTCATGCCAAGACCATTTTATATTTTTGAGTGTTATCTCATGTAAGGGTGCAGAAAGCAAACTAAGGTTATGAATGAACTTTTCCAAATACTTAATTATACCCAGGAAACATTGTAAAAATGTGACATTCTCTGGAACTGGGGTCTATATTACCATGTCAACAGGGCTCTTCATTGAATGCCCTTACATTGACACATGTACACCGAAATAGCTAAATGTTGAATGGCCACAAAAGCAATTTTTTTCCCAGGAAAAAAGCTGGGCCAACAAAAAATAAAACAAACTGACAGACACAAAAAAAAGTGGGGGCTTTGCCCCTCACACCCCCCCATGTGGGCCCCACAACCGCCCTACTTAAGTATACCAACTCCAAGATTCCACTACAGTGGAGGAAACAACAAATTCCTGACAATGGCCCAGTGATTTTTTTTTCCTGGGAAAAATCTGTGGCCATTTGACATTTAGGTATTTCCGTTGTACATGTGTCGACATATGGGCATTCGATGAACAGCTCTGTCGATATGGTAATACAGACCCTGTAATTGACATATCTTTGATTGTGGTTTCCTTTGATGGATCAGGTTGAAAACCTGAACTTGTGAACATCTAACCAGCATAGGTAACTTCTTTCAATTTGAATTGACATTTCAGAGAATTCAGCTTGAGGTTGACCTCATGTGCATGATCTAGAGTTTTCCTGAGGTTTCTGTTATGTTCTTTTTCTCCATTGCATCTGACGATAATGTCATCAACTATAATGGCACAAGGATATCCAGCAAGTATCTGTTCCATGGCATATTGGAATACTTTGCTGGCAGAATTGATCCAAAATGGCATCCTCAAAAGTCTATATCTCGCAAATGGTGTGCTAAAAGTCATTAATAAAGATGGTTTGTGATCCAATGGAATTTGCCAAAACAAGTTCTTAGCATCTAGAACTGACAAAACAGTGGAATTTGGCATTAATGCTGCTATCTCCTCTACTGTACACATTGGGTGATGAAGTTTAAGAGCCTTATTTAAGTCACGAGGATCAATACATATTCGAATATCATCTGAGCTTTACTTATGGTCTACTACCATAGACGATACTCATTCAGTAGGTTTTGACACAGGAGTGAGAATACCTGAATTTACCATTCTGTCTAATTCTGCTTTAACTTTTCTCTGAATAGCTACTGGAATCTTACATGCTGGTCAAACAACTGGGTTTGCCTCAAGGTTCAGCTTCATGGAAAATGTAACTGGAAGCTTACCAAGTTTATCTGTGAAGTGACCAGCATACTCTTTGAAAATATGTTGCAAAAACTATCATTTTCATTTCTATTCAAATGATAAGCATCTTTACTGAGTGAAATCAAACCCATACATAGGCTTTCTTTGAGGCCTAATAATGACTGTACATGTCTGCGAACTACATATAATTGCAAATCATAGCTGTTGCCTACAAAATAGCAAGAAAAGACTACAGTGTCATCTGTCTGAATTTCTTCACCACCATAAGCAACTAATTTTGTACACTTCATGGAGTCAAAATACTCTCTAGCTTTTACTTTTGTATAAGCTTTTACTGACGTGACATTGCATTTGGATCAAGAGTCCACTTTGAGTTCTATTGGTTTCACATTACTTTGTACAGTACACAATATTTCACTCTTTGCTGACACTCATGAATTTACTGTGTTAACTGTTACATGAACCACAGAAACACCACTGACATAGAAAGATGTATCACTACCATTTGAGCTTGTCCCAGTCTCAATTTGATTCATGGCTTGCTTCGGATTAATCTTACTATAAGCCAGTTCTGATCTGCAAAACCTTTTGAAATTATTCCACTTTTTGCATTTGTGACACTGCCAACCATAACCTAAACACTTTTCTTATTTGGATTCATGATTGTCCCCACAATTGTGACAATTAGCAATGGGAGTTAATGAGGTAGAGATTTTTGGTTCATTGTCATCTTAAATTTTTGTTGCAGACTGTCGACATTTGCAGTAGCAGTTACAGCAAGCATATCTGTATATTTTTCTGTGAGCTCTTGTATCTGACAAACTTCAATAGCTTTGCTTAGCATTTTTATTGGATCAAGCAAATGCTGTTTTTTTTTTTTTTTGTGGAGGGTGGGATTATTGTCTGCTACTGTCAGAATGTAGGAAGGTAATTACATAATTTTAAGTGCGTGTGTATGTGTGTGTGTGTGTGTGTGTGTACGTGTGTGTGCGTGTGTGTATGTGTGCGTGTGTGTGTGTGTGTGTGTGTGTGTGTGTGTGTGTGTGTGTGTGTGTGTGTGTGTGTGTGTATGTGGAGGGGTTTGATATGTATCTAAAAGTAACAAGCTGGTCATCAATTTTCCATTTTACATCATAATATTGAATCCAAAAAATAGCTGTCTGTGGTTCTCAGGATAGGATGTGTATGATAGCAACTGATCATTGTCAGTTTCTCATCAAGTAGTATTGCCTTCTGACAGCACTTCATTCCTTGGTTGAGTTTTTGGCTTATCATACCTTCTGCATAGAGTCTGCATGTATTCCCTGTCACCATGTTGGTTTTATTAATCTTCTTTGGTTTCTTCTCCCAGACCCACAGCTGTTTAATATATCCATCCATCCATCGTTAACTCCCTTCTCATTTTTCACATCGGGTCGGGATGTCACTTCAGCAGTGATAATCATCTCGAGCCAAGGTTTACACCACTGGGTGGCTAGCCCTGCCATGGAGCTGTATAATATACATTATATCTCTGGCCATTTATGTTTTTACTTTCAACCCAGCTTAACTCTCAAGAGGTATAGAGAAATATATATATATATTTTGGGTGAGGTAGGAAGGCATGCACTATTCCTGGGTATGATTAATATATCCTTAGAACCATTTCTTTTCTCAGTTTATTTGGGAACTACTGTTTTGTTAGATTTAAAACTTAAGCATTAGACCCAACTTATTTTTCCTTGAAAGAAGAAATAAGACTGGATTTCTTTCCATTACTGAAGATTATTTGTTCAGGTCATTACTAGATCAAAACATTGTAAAAAAAACTAAAAGATGCACATCAGATTGGCCCCAGATCCCTGATTTAATTCATTTACTTTTTTCAAACTTATTACAGTGATAACTTGGTCAGTTAGGATTGTTTAAAAATATGAGTAAAGATAAACAGTAAGACAAGGTGTGAAAAACAAGAAAGGAGTAATCTAGATGGATGATGTGAGGCCAGTGTCAGAGAAAAACAGAGGAGAGTTAATGGGAAGGTGAAGTGGGGACTGGTATGCATCTGGGGGACCCAATGAATCATTTATTTAGGGTTGTATTTCACTTAAATCTGGTCTTCTTGATGCAAGCAGACATATGCGCTATATAAGCCGAAAGACACAACAACAACAACAACAACAACAACAACATTGACAGTAAAGTGACTACAATAAGTGAATGCATACTGAGGCAGTCTGTGGATGAAAGAGAATGACCCCATATATTGTTTGATCACAAGTAATGGTCACTGACCGACTTTAAAAAAGCCCCAGCCATTCAGTTGCTTCCTGCAACCCCCTGCCCTAGATTTGATGTCATCAGCTGACACTGGCAGAATGAATATACTCTGTGTTATGTCATGTGGGAGCAAGAAAGCAAATATAGCTACAGCAACTCATAGACAGAGAAATAAAGACTGGCAATTGAGGGTTGCCTATATAGCCAGAAAAAACACCTCAACAGCAAAACCTACTGGTGTTTTGTATGCAAAACTCCACACAAATGGAAATGATGTGTAGTGATGATTAAGTTACCAGAAAGGGAAGAACTACTTTGATTGACATCACATGACCAGTCTCCAGAGCCCAACATACCAGTAATGGCTGGGAGTGTACAAGGTGTGATGAAGAGAATCAGTGTAATGGAAGACATCCTATGGAAAGTTGTGCAGGACACACTGACTGAGCTCCCAGACAATAATATGGATCATGCTCTCAGTTGTCCAAATGTTATCAAAAAGTCCAGATTTTTGCCTCATATGTTTGATTTGGTCCTCATAAAATTTGTAGTTTTCTGGCAAGTCATGGAGGATTGAAATCACTAAATAATGACAAATATTTTGATTCAGACGTCATATCCTTCAGAAAATGCATGCTAACAAAAACTGTTATTACATCAGCTTTCTAAGTTTATAAGAACAATATTTAAAATCTGTCCCTGACTTTGTACATTTGCCCTCTCATTATTTTGGATTTGTTCAGATTTCTTGCACTTAGAGGTTGAGAGGTATGTCATGCAAACACCCTGACCCAACAGAAATTCAGTTGTACAGGTGGCAGCAGAATATGGAGGAAATATGTGACATACACAAGTCTAACAACATACAACCAACAAGGATAATTGTTATCTGCCTATGACTCTCTTCATGATACATAGGGTGTACTATACAGATGAGGCATCCCAACACATAAAAATCTGGAAGACCTACACTAATCTAAGATGCATATCACCTACCACTCCAATCTGCATACCTAAACAATTGTATTCAGTTCATGGAAATGTTGACTTGAAAGAATAACTAGAGGTTAGTGCATTTGGCACTATCCTGATGTCGTCAAATGCAGACACAGGATATGACCACCTTTATAACATGCTGAGTGACACTAATGAAAAGCTTGAGTTCAAATTTTTCTCACAATGCATACTAAGAAATTTGGAATGCACTGCCTTAAACTCTGTAAACAAATGTTTCACGTGATCTAAATATAGTGTCTGTCACTTGTATCCATCCAAGTTTTCCAGTAAAAGATTCAGATACTTCAACTGAGACTGCTTTAATGAAATAAATGCACACCGTACCTACATCTGCATGCCTATGGTCTCACCATGTAGTACTGAAATATCTGTCCATAATGGAGATACTGTGAGTATTTGTCAACCTGCAATAATCACTCCCTCACAATGGCAAGGACTTTCTGATATTCTTATAGAGAACTACTTGCTTGTCAACCTGCAGTAATCACTCCCTCACAATGGCAAGGACTTTCTGATTTTCTTCTTGAGAACTACTTGCACAGGAAGGATAAAGAGAGACAGTATGAGAATATAGACATGAAGAAACAATCTCCAGTCATATCCTTCCCCATTTTTAAGCTATAATGAACTTATGATGGAAGACTTGCCATATTCACACAGTCCCATAGAATGTAAGTATTAACGTCATGAGTGATAGGAAGGAATCCTGAACAGATTCAAGTAATACACATACTGCAAAACACTGCACCATACACTGCTGTAATGGGCACACTCTGTCCTTGTGGTTCAAAAGCTTGCAGCTGTTTGGCTACTCATAATTTGCTTTATTAGTTAGATGTTGCTTTCTGGCTTCCCCATGCCCTTGCTTTAGTACAATAAAGCATTAACTTCTACTTTTCAAAATATGTTTCTTATCTATCTTTATGTGGCACTTCCCCATTTCCACATCTTACATTTTTCCAATTAATGTCAACATTTTCTCACATTTGTATGCAGTTCTTCAGCTGTCCCTAATTCCACAGGACAGCCCTGGCTTTGGCTCTTATTTTTGTTCTGCCCTTGTAAAATGGTTAATTTTCTGGTAAATCACTGGGGATTGCAGTCAGCACTGCCAGTCAATACATTTTCATACTTTGTATTGTTCAGAAAATGCATGTTGATGTAAAACTTGTTTTTCCAATTAACTGTTTAAGTGAATTAAATTAACATTTAACAAATCTTCCTTGATTTTGGGCCTTTGTGTCTCTATTATATTTTCTTTGTCCAGAATTTTTGAGCAAAGAAGTTGATAGATATGATTCCAGGACTTTTAATTTGTAATTATAGTATTTTTTTGCATGTATGATATTTGCAATTCAAAATAAGAATGTCATTTATAAATATTTATTTAAGAATTCAAATTTTTACAATTTCGAAATTAAAATTCCAGTAGTGTGATCTTCACATATATGGGAATCACATTGTAAAAAAATCAGCCCTGTTAATTGTTATACTTGTATATTCCTCAATGTTTAGCATCTCATAGGTGTCTAAAGTCAGTAGGTAAAGAATCCTAGGTGGACGGACCTAAATTAGAAAATGTTTTAATTTTCTAAAAATGGAATCTAGGATGTTTCAGAGTTAGGCCATCTTCTGCTATGGAGATAAGAGCATCCTTTGTGCTTTTGAGACTGAGAGTACCTGTTAAACGGAGGACAGTATTTTAAACCAAGTGAGAAGTAGGCAAGATGGAGTTTGGTAGTGGGCTTTGTCCAAAACATGTTTTTGGATAATATGAAAAATAGAGAATTCATCTCCAAGGATGTATGCAGTCTGCTGGGTATATAGGTATGTGCTGGTAATGTCATTTGCATTATAAATAATAATGTGTTCATTAACGATGACCACAACCATGCATACATCATTCCAGAATTGTTTAGGACAGCCTCTCAAAGTGTGTGTGTGTGTGTGTGGGTGTGTGTGTGTGTGTGTGTGTGTGTGTGTGGGTGTGTGTGTGTGTGACATATTTTTTCTTCAGTCATTTCAGGCTATAATATCCGTAACTGTAAGTCATCACTTGACATCCATGGATATTTGAATGATGTGTATATCTTTTAGCAGCCCGAGCAAAGGCAATAGAACAGCAGTAACTCAGTGGACTTCATGTTTACTTATATTATAGGCATGGTTGTGGCCATTTAGTCCTTAAGGCTATGGTTGGTTTGTCAGCAGATATATTTATGTGATTTTTTTTTATAACAGACATGTGCATATTTAGTCCCTGTTATGAGCAATCGAGTGTTGCTATGGAGGTGAAGTTTAAATGAACAAAGATAATTGTGCCAAGTGGATCCCTGTTGCAAAGCTTGGACTAGCATTACTGAATCCCAAAATACTTAAAAAAAGACATAAAGTACAAGGCAGGGTGAATACTGAACACTGCTCTTCACCTTTAATTTTTTTTTTTTTTTGCAGGGATGCAAACTCCCCTAAAACCTCTGAAATGGGGTACAAACCCATCACAATTCTTTAATTTATATATACCAGCTATAACTCAGAGAAAATGGAATATTCTAAGACAGGGCAATCATAAGTCTAGAATTTCAGTCATTCATTTTCCACATTCTGGAAATGACATTGCAAGTCTCGACATTGAAATGGTTACTGCTCCAAGAACTGAATTGCTTCTACTTTTAGTTTGAAAAGGAACATGATGGTTTGGGCCTACATCTCCCCCTCTCCACATGATGTAGTATGAATAAGAAGTGCCAAAGAACCTATCAGAACCAGCATTTTCAGTTTACTCATCTTGAATTACATGCAAAGCCTGTGGGAAAGGAGTAAGTGGGAATGAGAGAAGCAGATACGCAATGTGTTTATAGATAGATGGAGAGACCAGAAGATAATCAGTGTAATTCTCTCTTTAACCATATTAGACTTTTTGAGCTAATGATCTATTAGCACATTACTAATAAAATGAGATATCAATCCTGTATTAGGACAGATAATAATGTATACTGTATTTAGGTGCCTCAGCTGATAATTTGACATTTTTTTCTCATAAAAACACACACATACATTGAAAAGTAACATTGTATTGTCTTATGAAGATACTTGTTAAACTAATTTAGAAGACAGAACATTAATCACAAGTACATTCAAAAGTTAAGCCAAGTTGGAACTCAAAGGTTGACTATTAAATACAAATACATTTAGAAGTAATGATCTCCTGGATTTAGCTGTGACTTCTGGTGTGCTCTCACAATGTGCTGAAATTAGAGTTCACAGAGGTCAAACGAATAGGCAGTGATCATGTAATGCATAATGTGAACATTTGTTTGCTAAGCAGACAGCTTCATGTTCTCTGAGATGTTGTAATAAAGTTATCTTATTTAAAAATTAATAAGGAACATACTTTAAGTATGAGCTTTCTATATTATTAGGTATTCTGAGCATATATAAACACTGACAAGCTTCCCAAGAGAAGCCAGGTATAATGTACACACTCTATAATAGATGAGCTAAAATATTAAATCAATGTTTAAGCAAAATCTGGTTCATATTAAAAATGTCTTTCTGGATTATGAGATAAGGTGTGCCATATCCCTTTAATTATGCATAGGAGTGCAAACACTTGTTTAGTAGATGTTGTTGTCTGTAAGACATGCCACAATACTACCCTTAAAATTTGAATATTTCATTTGGAGGGAATGTGCTAGTCGAAAAAAATATATAAAACTAGCAAAAACTTCAGAAATCTCTTACTAGAGCATGTTAAATATAAAATGCAGTAGCTTATTAGTTGTTGCACCTTATCCATTGCTTGTATGATGATAAAGAAATCCATATTACTTTATACTTAATAATACAATGCATCAGGTATTTATCTGAATTATGCAGTTATAATGCAAACAATTTTCACAAGCTAGATCCAGCAGCTGGTAGTCAGAGATGTGCATTTATTATTCATGGTATTAGAAAAGAACCTACTGTCAACACTGATAAACAGACAATATAAACCATACCGGATATTTTATATTATGCATTGTTACACAAACCAGATTAAAATCATGTATTGAGTTACATTCTTTTCATTATAACCGATGTTGTAGCACATAATGTGCATGCTATACTAATGTAAAATATACTGCCTGTCTAGAAATTAATCAAAACGTTGATCAACTTACACTGCTGTGAGCATTTATCATTTAAAATATAGTGATATACTTAAAACAGTTTTTTGTTCTCTTAAATAACCTAGATTAAATTATGTATTTGAACTGCAACCTTTTCATAATAACAGATGTGTGACGCATGAAATGCGTGTTACAATAGTATAAAACTTGAGTCATACAAGAAATTAAACAAAAGGCTGTTTACCTTGCATTCTGACAGCATTTTTTGTTTAAAATGCACTACTATACTTAAAATAGTTTATAGTGGTTGTTTATAAAATTGTAAGAAAAGCAGTTGGATGAAATTTCTGAAGCTATATTACATGTAAGTACATTTCTGTTATTTGAACTTTTTTTGAATACTTAAACTATGACGGCTTTACTTCTTTGTTTAGTACGGTGCTGGTGCCATCCTAGAATGGTTTAATAGCTATTTTTCAGAGTGACGGTTAACTGCTGCCATTTTCTAAGTCTGAGAAACATTAGCTAGTCCTGAGTTGGCTGCTGCTTCATTCTCTTACTCTTCTTATTTTATTGCTGTTGATAGGATGGCTGAGCTGTGCTGTGACCAGTGCCCTGGAAGTTATAGTTATATAGTGTTCAGTGAGTGCATTTTCATTTGTTTCCTTCAATTAATCACTCAGCCACAAACTGTTCCCTTGATTGACAGCTGCTTGATTGTGCACCTAAATTATTTATTTACATCCTGTGTTAGGGAGTGTATGCTTTGGCAATTTTTTATATATATATATATATATATATATATATATATATATATATATATATATATACACACACACACACATATATATATATATATATATATATATATATATATATATATATACATATATATATATAGATGTATATACACATACATATACTATTGTTTAGGCAGTTTATCCTTTCATAAGTAAACTTTCATTGTTATATTCCTCTATCTAGCCCAATAATTATACAATTTAGCTATATATATATATATATATATATATATATATTTATATATTTTTTTTATAATTCTGTACATTTCTAATTATTTATTTATTTATTTCAGTTTGATTATTTATTTATTTCAGTTTGATTACCAGGGAGGTCCACTGGGCGTTGGAGCCCGTTTTCAGTGGAGGCCCGGGGAGAAAAGCTCCAACACAAGGAATTATTTCAGTTCAAATATTTGGATTACAAGGTAATATCAATGTACATGCAAAGTTTTAGGAACTGTGAAATACAAAAAAGAATTTCAATGAACATACAAAGTCATAGGCACTCAGAATTACAAATAATAAGGCAGTTACATAGGGAATATAAATGAGCATGCAAAGTCATAGGCACTCTGAAATTACAAAAATAATTACAAAGAACATTCATAGTCATAGGCAGTCTGAATTACAAATAACAGGTAGTTTCAATTTTGTATTGGGAGAAAGGCAACCCATGATGAGTATGTTTTACTATGTAGTTCACTAGGTGTAATACATTTAGAAGGGAATAGGAAGAAGAATAGGAGGGGGGTAGTCAGGGGCAAATGGGGTAGAAAGTTTAGGGTTTGTAGGCCGAAGAGTGCAGTCGCAGATTCTGTTATGATAGAGGTAGGAGTGAAGCTGAGTTTTGAAGTTATTTAGGTTGGAACATGTCCTAAGTGACAAGGGCAGGGCATTCCATTTTTTAGCAAGTGTAAAGGATAAGAGAAGCTGGCCAGCAGGGTGCTGGGGTTTTGAACTCTGATCAGGTTGTGTTGAGAAGATCTAAGTGGTCTGAGGGGGTATAAGGGTGCAGAATATTAGAAAGGGCAGGGCATTTAGAGGGGTGTAGAAGTAGTTTGAAGGCTGTGGTGAGTTGGATGAGGTTGAGTTGGTTGGGAAGTTCAAGCCAGTTTAGGGAGTGAAGGGAGGAGCAGTGATGAGAAGAGGATTTGGCGTTTGTGGCAAATCTAGTGACTTTGTTGTAGCATAGCTCTAGTTTGGTGGTAAGAGAGGATGAAAGATTAGTGAGCAGGGGGGCACCATATAGGAGGGTAGGAAGGAGGAAGGTAGAGGCAAGGGTTGTTCTGAAGTGAGGGGAGAGGAAGTCGTTGTTTCTATAAAGTAGGACCTAGTTTTATGTGTGTTTTTTTGATGTTCAGTTGGATATGCGTATTAAATTTTAATTGATTGTCGATTGTGACATCAAGAAGTTTGGAGGAGGGTACGATTTCGATAGGGGAGTTATTGAGGCTGGAGATTTTGAACGACTTTTTGTCAAGAGAGGAGGATCTAGAGGGAGAGAAAAGGAGAATCTTAGTTTTACTGGCATTTAGGGAGAGGTGATTTTGTAGAATCCAGTTTTCAGTGGTTGAGAAGGCACTTTGGGTTAGGGCTTGGAGGTCTGTTAGGTTAGGGGCGGAGCAGATTAATGTTGAATCATCTGCATATTGTACAATAGTTGTGTTGGGGATGGCCTTATGGAAGTTATTTATAAAGATATTAAATAGTAGAGGGCAGAGTATAGAGCCTTGAGGTACTCCAGTAGGGGTGGAAAGAAAAGCAGAGGTTGCTTGGCCCCATTTTACCACTTGGGATCTGTTAGAAAGGTAGCTGGAAAACCAGGAGAGGGATTCTGAGCCAAGGTTGAGATTTGATAGGTGACTTAAGAGGTGAGTGTGAGAGATGGTATCGAAAGCTTTTGATAGATCTAGAAGGACAGTAGATACTATGTTACCAGAATCACGAGCAGAGTTGACTGAGTGCAAAAAGGAGAGAAGGGCAGTGTTAGTACTGTGTCCTGGGCGGAAGCCGTATTGGGTAGGAGAATAAGTTGGTGTTGGGTGAGGAATGGCAGAAGTTGTAAGTGGATACATTTTTCTAGGATTTTGGATATAGGGGAGAAAATGGCAATAGGGCGGAAATTTGTTACTGTACAGTTTTTGCCATCTTTGTGGAGAGGTAGGGTGAAAGCGGTACGCCATAGTTTGGGTACGTAGGATTCAAGTAAAGATCTATTGATTAGGATGCTGATGGGAAGAGCAATAGAGTCAGAAGCAATTTGTAGGAAGGCAGATGGGATGTTATTGGGGGCATTGGAGCAGGGCTTTAGTTTATGAAGGAGTTTCTTTATTTGGTCAGTAGATACTGGTTTTAGTTTGAAAGAGGGTGGATGAGAACAGTTTGAGGAAGATAGAATAGTGGTGGGAGATAGGTGATTGTTAGGAAATGTTTTAGTCAGTTCAGCAATGGAAGATGTGAAGAAGGAATTAAATAGTGAGGCTATTTCGAGGTCGTTTTGCTGGTGTCAGGACATGGGTTGTTTTTAGTGCCAGGTCTGAGGAGTGAATTGATGGAATTCCAGAATTGTTTGGGGTTTCTAGCATGGCTTTCTTGTAGTTGGATGTAGTAAGATTTTTTATCTTTAATGATTTGTTTCTTGGTGAGGTTTCTTAATTGCTTGTACTTAAGGAATGTTTCGGGCTGTTTGAGTTTATGGTAGGTTTTCCAGGTTTTATCTCTTAGGAGCATTAGCTTTTTTGTATTTTTGGTGAGCCAGGGGGAGGTTTTTGCCTTAAGTCTAATATTTCTAGGAGGGGCTAGAGAGTTAAGGACTGTTAAAAATGTTGAATTGAAATAGTGAAATTATGTTTTCCAAATCTCTGGACTATCTTTTCTGGTCTAATTAAATTTCCCAAATTTCTGGACTAAAATGGAAGGACAACCTGCTTGCCTCCCTTCAGTTGCCAGCCTTATAGCATACGCTATTCTCTGGCAGGTTAGTATGTGCCTTATGCACAGAGATAATGATCCTTTGCTCCATAGTCCCATTTTAGGCAAAGTCCTGCTAATGGACATCCCAATGTAGCTAACATATTAAATCTAAACCAGGATCAGATTAAGGTCACTCTGCTCAGAGCTTGAAGTCTCAACAACAAACTGCGCAACACTGAGCTCACCTGCATTTGGAACACACACAAATATTTTTACAATTACTGAATCTTGGGTTGAAAGTATAGAAAGCACTCTCTGCGCACTTGAGTTTTGCATCTACCATGCCTTCAGGTCCAATGCAACTTTTGATGATCTTTCTATATTTGTTAGGAACCATATCACTTCGAGACAGATTCTCACAGACCCACAAACTAAACTCCTTGAGCTTCGAATCACATTAAAGAGGATCAATTATCAGCTCATATCCTGTTATAGGACACCATCTCTGCCTCCAGAAAATAATGTAAAGTTCCTAAAAGTACTAGAAGAACTCCCATTAAATAAGAACTAGATTATTTAGGGAAACATTAAATACTGCTTAATTCAGGTTATTGAAACACTTACACATCCAGTTTAGAATATGCCCAAAAATTCTTTGACTTGAAAAACAAAACTGCATGAACCTGATTTTTAATGAATATACTAAAGGATATAATCTGGATCTGATCCCTATGAATATAACTTTTTCATTCAATATTCCCCTACTATTTCTTTCCCTGGTTAAGCTGGATCACATACTAGTGACTTTTACCTTCAAACTCTGTAAAATCCCTGAAACCAATATATCATAATTCAAGGACTTCAGACATACTTACCTCATCAAATTCTATAATAGCATTTCAAAATTCAAGAATGATTGCATCAGAACCAAATTCTACCAAAGCAGAAGACTTCATGAAGGATATATGTACCCACTTAAATAAATGTATAGAACTAACAGTCTAAATCAGACCTAAATATAATGGGAAATTCAAAAACAAGCCACCCCAGTGGCCCACCAACACAGATAAGCTCTACAATAAAATAAAAAAAACAGCACATCAAAAAGCCTCATACCAAGAATAATATCAGAAATATTACTAAAAACTTGAAATTTGCTATTAGGTCTACTAAAGCAGCTCATGAATTTAGGCTAATGTCAGAAACTAAAGATAACTATGAATCATTTTAGTTATATTAGGGAATGAAGAAACAGAACCCTATGTTGTTCTGAACTTGTTTAAATTAACACAACAAACAGTAACCAAACAGACATTCCAAACATACTAGCAAACAAATTCAGCATGAATTTTACCCCAGATATGACCATTCAAAATCCACATATCTCTGTATCTCTAAATTATCTACATTATCACTAAAGAAAAGGTACTAAGCATACTTTCCATGACCAAAAATACTTTCTCCAAGGGACCTAATAATATACCTGGCTGTTTAATAAACAATACTAAACAAACCCTGGCAGTGATACTAATTAAACTTTTTAACCTGAGCTTTGCCATAGGCTTTTCAATAGTGGCCCTTCCACTGCTCTTCGAAATTATGGGCCCATCAATCTTACAAGTCTCATTTGCATAGCAATGGAACATGCTATAACTGACATGAAAACTATGATATTAAAAAATATCATCAATCTAGACCCAAAGCAGTTCAGATTTGTCAAAGGTAGAGCCTGTGTAATGAATTTGGTTAACTTCTTCAAAATGGTAACACCGGCTATTGATAGCAGTCATGCTGTCAACATAGCTTACTTTGACCTGGCCAAGGCATTTCACACCATCCATCATGCTAGCATAGCTAACAAGTTCAATGCATTAAAATTAGATTCCTATTTGGTAGGATGAATGGCAGATTGGTTAAAAAATAGAACCTACACAGTGTGGGTGTCAGGTGCCTCATCAGAAAAGGTGACTAGTGATGGCCCACAGTACTCAGTATTGAGTCCTTTCCTGTTCAGTATTTCTTTTCTGATCTCCAACTGAGATGAAAGACTACTGGGTAATGAAGTCTACAAATGACTGCAAATTTGGAGTCACTGTCAAGTCCCCCTCTGATGCCTAAACCTTTCATTAACAACTTATATATGTAAATATCTGGCATACTAAAAACATGCTCAGATTAAATGTAAAAAAAAAATATTTTATCACATTTGGTGGACAGCCAATCCTTCCCACCAGCAAACAGCACAGACAATACCCTACCTCATAACAAGAATGTTGTTAGGAAGCTTGGCACGTGGGCTGACAAATCACCATGTGACTACAACACTCAGGCAATTCTTCAACAGAGTTCCACTGATAACAAAGGAGATATCATCCAGACTTAATGTGGTCATTATTACCTTATATTCATCCGCCTCAGGGTGCACCTTACTAAGGATGACAAACAACTAGAAAGCCCTGAGAGATTCCTAACAAAGAAGGTCACTGCTTTTAAAACCCTAAACTGACAGGAAAGATTGGAAGCACTACCCCTGTATTCAGTTTCTTATGTAAAACTCCTGAGGAGTAACCTATGCATTGCCTTCCATGTCATTAGGGACCCAGTAATCCTGAATATCTTGTATATCCACAAATACAGTTTCCTCACAGATACCAGGACCAGAGATCTAAACCTGAGCCAACAAATAAATGAAACACAATGGAGAGATAAGCGCTTCTCACAGCACCTGCCCCACCTTTGGAACAAACTACGTCTGCAAATTAGGTAGTGTGATAGACTATTTTTCTTTACATGGGATCAGGATGATTGGAAACCATCCTTGGGAGATCTAGTATGGTCTATGGGTAGGTACTGGTAAAGTATAAGTAGTCACAAGACTTAATTATCTTCTATTTCCCATGATCCTGTGTAACTCGAATTAAAATATGCCACCATGCAATTATTTTACGTATTATTTAGATAATTTGTTTTTAATTATTATTAAATTAAAGAGCTTCATTGGAACAATAGTAAGAATATAAGAACCAACGATTTTAGAATACCGTATCAGTTGGGCTTTGTGCAGCTGTTACACTTCCCTAAATGCTTCCACAGAAACCTCAGTACATTCTTGCCTGAATTATATCTATCACACTTCCTTTTCCTTCATACATAATTTTCATATATTAAAAAGGGGTACTTTTTTCCTTTAAGACAGCTCTAATCCTAAATGCCTGACTCTTGTTCAACAAAAAAGTATTTGGTAGTTATCTGAAATACTTCAAAAAGCAGAAGGCTCAAAACCCATTTTAAAAACATGCCTTACTTGTGAAATAGTGGAGAATCCAAGAGTGCAAATGGCTGGAATGTTTAAAACCAAAAGTAATGAACAATAATTGTGAAATGTCAGAACTGCTATCGTGGAAACCACTATATTCAGTTTTAATTACAAATAATTTAGTTTTTGGAAGTTACATGCTCAGTATGGTTTTAATTAGGGAATATCATTTTATTCTGATGTCTCTATTATTATTTATACAAAATAGCAAATTCTATAATTCATGCATAGTGGTTTACAAGGCAGTTGTCTATCAAGTGATGTGACAGCATTAAAAAAAAAACAAGGTCAGTCTTACTGCTCCCCCTTTAAATTCAAACATATTTCTTCCTTTTTTAAACAATAAACCTGTATCGAGATTGAAAACCTCAAAATCAATCTCATAGCAAGTTAATTAGTCAAGACATGAGCCTTCACATTTTACTAAATCTGTTAGGAATCAGCTGACTCTTAAACCTTTTCAATAATTTAAATCAGTTAATCTTGCTGGTGTTGCAAAAGCTCCATAAATTTGTTTGCTGGGATGTAAACCTAATAATTCTGATACGACCTCCTTATTATTCCAAGAATAGTGTGGGATCTGTAGCTGCAGTAATTCTAAAAGCATTCCCATGCTTTGCTAAATCTGATGACACTGCATCATCTGTTTGTGTCTTTGGGGGCCAAACTATCTGAAGTATATGCTGCAAGATTTTTGGGGTTCCAGGGGTGTATATTGATGAATTGATTGAATATGTCATTTGGAGAGTAACTGTGCATTTATTACAGCTGTTAAACAGAAGCATAAAGGGGTGAGACTGTAACCATGGGTTGTAGTACTGAAATGGGAGGAGCTTCTACATAGTATTAACAGTGATGGATAAACAGAAGCATAAATTAAAGTGGGCTATGACCATAGGTATGTGCATCCAAAAGCACACCACACACCCATTGACTGACATGCTTTGCCCATAGTTGTACATGTACACCTATGTGCAAAACATGTATACAGGCATAAATGTACTGGTAGGGCCACTGAAGGGAAGCAACAACTGGAAATGTGTAATCACCAAGGACAATGATGTGCTATTGCAGGCCCTCTGTTCACATGGCATGCACTTCCAGAGCAAAGGTATCAAAGACAAGCATTATCAGGACACGATCTACCAAAAACTGGTGCAGGAAGTGAGTGCTGTGGATGACCGCAATAGGTGTCTACAGTGTCAGTGAAGGGTCACTGATATTCACTGATATAATCCTCTGTGCAAAAAAAAAAAAAAAAAAAGCCACAGGACTTTGCAAGAGACATGTCAACCATAGAGGTGAACCATCAACAAAGAAGCAGCTCATTGAGACTAAGGAATTTTGGGCCTCACTTGCTAGTCAGGGGAAAACTATGTGGGAAATGGGCTATGATCAACCACTGACATGTCAGCTAAAGAAGCAGCAGGTTAGACATGTGTAAGTAATTTAACAAAAATAAATAAATAAAGATATATAAATAAATATTACAATGCAGTACAGTATACTATACTGCATGTTTGAAGAAAAAAATTTACCAAGGCCCACTCTGCATATGTTTTATTCCAGACACCTCTGTTCTGTAGTGGCAACAACCTATATGACAGGTTATATCTGTCAAAGTACGATATAACTTTATTATAATGAGTAGTCATATGCATGCCGGCTGAATATATGGTCACGTGTCTTTCTACTTTCATGAGTTCTACTCATGGGCTATCAGCATGGCACCTAAGGAAGATAATGGAGGCAACATGTAATTTGCATACTCTGACAGCACAATATAATGTCTGCAGTACTGCAGTGGAATGGCTGATCCACATCCACCATTATAGAGGCCACTGTAGATGTACAGGGTAAATGCATGGCATCACCAGGGCATGATGGGCTTCTTTTATTTGAGAGGCCCTCGTGAGCTTCATCTGTGTCCTTAACATCTAAAGTAAACTTCAAGTCTGAGGTGTGCATGACCACCATAGGGGATATGAGGTAGGCACCATCATAACTCCATAAACATCCATAATGGGGCTACAACACTTGGAACCAATCAAGAGATGTGTAAGTCAGTGACATAGTCAAAATCAGCTCTTTAAAAAAGCATAATGGAAATGCAAAAATGGTCTGTGGCTAGTGGGATGATGTATAACAAGTGTACAATAACATGGAGTATAGGGACAGTGTGCAATGTAGCCAACATAGCTTCCTCCACGATACATACTTTAACCACTGTCTTATTTGTATCTGTAATCCATGCCATTCACCATCCATCCCAAGCCAGAATATACAAACTGTTGGTGTGATAGAATCACTGTCCCCTATGCACACACATTTTGCCACCCTCAGATGAATGCACACATCCCCATAGCTACATGTTTACCCCATCACACAGGCACATAACCTGCCACCTATAGTCATAGGTGATAACCAGTTCATGGGCAGTTATGTTCATTAAAATCAACAGATGGTAGGCCCAACAAGGATGAACAGTCATGGTCTCATAGTTGCACTCCATCCCTGCCATGGAACTTGTTAAGCCTCAAAACCAAAAGCCAGCATTGTGAATATCCATGACTAAGTTATGGCAGCTGGACCCCACCACTGAGTGTTCTCAACCTACACTCTCAATAACCTTTCAGAATATATGCCCACTGTGTTTACTTCCCATAACCTTATCACTTCCCATAGTCTTGCAGTCAGTTGTCACTATGTCCCCCACCTGTGTAAGTGACAATGGCTCTGCCTTCCCAACATGTAACTTGTATATGGTGATGTTTGTTGCAGAACATGGATAGTCCATACAACAGTAAAAACAAAGAATTCACAAAACATTCCTAGTGTTCCTGTGCAAAGAAAACCTCTGCAAATTTTAAACAAACACCTAGCACTGTGAAAATATATATATATAACACACTAAGAACAATTTTGCAGCATTTTTCTTAAAGCACCAAAAATTCCATAGCCTCCAAAGTGACATACCAGTTTCAGCTATTACATAGCCTACATCAACATAAAATGACAGCCCACATGAGGTCATATCATGCCTCTTAACTATCTAGATTTTTGCAGACTGTCCCTAGCTTTCCTCATATGCAGTATTGTCCTTTATAATTTTTTTGATTTTTTTGGTGAATCAATGAGGATTATATTCACTCAATAATGTCAGGAATTAGACTTACATACTTATTGTCCAGACAATGTATGTTGTTGCAATATCTGTTGTGTTTTTAAATTGTTAATGGAATTAGTGCTGTCTTTAAAAATTGCCCTTAATTTTGGCCCTTTGTCACCATATTATTTTCTGGTACTGTCTAGAATTCTATTTGGGAGATATTTGTCGTAAGTGCATAGATAATCCCAATTAGTTGACCATGAGAACAGAGCAAGCAAACAAGAACAATTTAAGACTAAGTTGGGTACTGGAAGGACAACAAGGTAGAGTCTGTAAAAGATTTGCATATCAGCTCCTAGTGATGTGGACACATTTGGATGAGACTGACATCTTGTTAAAGAGAGCACACTGAAGAGCCTACATGCATGTGGCATGGTCCTCAGAGAACAAGACCTAGACCAATTATAGTTAGATTTGCATCCTTTGTTGGAAAAGAGCAAGTCCTGGACAGTTTGATAGCTGGAGTAAAGCTGGAATGGACAAATGCAAGGATATTTATTGATCAGGACTACCCGACAGTCACCTGAAGAATGAGGGCTGCATTTATTTCTGCACAGCACATTTGTAAAGTAAAGGAACTCAAATTTAGACTGTTGATAACTGCTTCTCTTATGGTGATGCTGCAGGAGAGGACAAAAATTTTTGTAGATCTGCAAGAAGCCTGTAGAGTGCTAGAAGCAAAATGTCAGGATGGGTTAGAAATTAGAGTGGAGATTGGGGTGATAATATACTGGGAGAACAGCAAGTCCCCAGGCCACAACAGCATTCAGATGAAGGAAGTCAAAGGCTCTTTCCAATGTTTAAAAGGGCCAAGGCTGTTACAGAGAAGGCACATTTAATTGACACTGCAAGCAGAAAGGGCAGGAGAGCAGTCATCAGTAAGTGAGCCTCTCTAGATACTGGAAATAATGTGTTCATGAACTCATAGAAGAATGTGGCTGAGATATAAGTGTATGGGGTTGAACTGATTCTGCACTTTCTGTAATATGCAAATGTCTATTTGTTTGATTTGAATATAGGCTGTGAGCAGAGCATAACACTGGACAGATATCTTTTCTTTCTTAACAGTACTTGGGTTACAATAGATTGCAATATGGAACAGATGACTTAACTTACAGGTTATGTGAACTTCAACAGATTTTAGTAGGGTTTAGCTGGTAGGTGACCCTGAAACTTGTCCATGACACATAGTATAGTCCACCATGGAGGTGTTGCAAGACATGACAACTTCAAGGGCTAATGTGGATTAAAATAGAGAGAATATTTTTATTTAAAATTCATGAAACTATTTGAGCTGAGTAATTCCTTTTTTTTACATCAACAAAACACAGAGAAAGTAAATATTCCCTGGGATTCACAACACTTTATTTTCTGTGCAGGAACAGTATAACCACTCCTGCATGGAAAATGGCCACCTCGTGATTCAGGTACATGCCATTTTAACGTGCACAAGCGGCCCTACACTGCTCCAGCGTGGAAAGCCATGCAGTATGCTAATCAGCTCATTTGCTGTGGCTGAGATATAAGTGTATGGGGTTGAACTGATTCTGCACTTTCTGTAATATGTAAATGGCTGTTTGTTTGATTTGAATATAGGCTGTGAGCAGAGTGTAACACTGGACAGATATCTTTTCTTTTTTAACAGTACTTGGGTTACAATAGATTGCAATATGGAACAGATGACTTAACTTACAGGTTATGTGAACTCCAACAGATTTTAGCAGGGTTTAGCTGGTAGGTGACCCTGAAACTTGTCCATGACACATAGTATAGTCCACCATGGAGGTGTTGCAAGACATGACAACTTCAAGGGCTAATGTGGATTAAAATAGAGAGAATATTTTTATTTAAAATTCATGAAACTATTTGAGCTGAGTAATTCCTTTTTTTTTACATCAACAAAACACAGAGAAAGTAAATATTCCCTGGGATTCACAACGCTTTGTTTTCTGTGCAGGAACAATGTAACCACTCCTGCATGGAAAATGGCCACCTCGTGATTCAGGTACATGCCGTTTTAATGTGCAGAAGCGGCCCTACACTGTTCCAGCATGGAAAGCCATGCTGTATTCTAATCAACTCATTTGCTGGTGAAAATCATGCAAATTTGCTGGATTAGCGATCCAGCAAAGAGGCATGTCTCCGTGCTGGAACAGTGTAACTTAAAGAAATGTATTCGGTTACTAACCAAATACATTTCTGCAATCTACACAAAAGAGGCATGTCAGTGCTCCAAAAAGCATGTATTATTGAGATTCTGCATGCCAATGGCTAAATATATGGCCATTGGCATGTAAAACCATTAAAAAAAAAAAAACTTTTATTCATGTTGGCTGAACTCAGCCATTAAGAGCAGGGGAAGTGGTATGCTAGTGGGAGGGGGGACAAAATGTAGAAATGGAGGGGAGTAATATTCACAACTTTCTGCATTTTGCCATTATAATCAATGACGTGCAGAAAGTAAACATTGCCAGGGAAAAGTGGCTGTAAGGGGGAAGGCTCATGCTTAGTGCAGTAACTAAGGCTGGAGGCAGGGGGGCATGTTAATGAGGGGACTTATACTGAATCACAACTTAGTCAGGAAATTTTCTAAGTGTCAGACTGCACCTAACCATCTAGGTGCTCCTACACGATAGTGTAAGCAGGAGGAGCAAGGAACATGAAAAGGGTGTGTGTCATGTTTGGTGTAAGCACATTGGATGTCTATTTGCTGGTTTCAGCTTAGCTAAGCACAGTTAAGTGAAGGGGCATGTCTGAGGCTGTTTACTCTTATTCCATGAAATGAGGAGCATGGTTGTGCCCAGGAGAGGGCCATTTCTTGATGTTTACACAGCACACAGGCACAAAGCGGCAGGAAATAGCAAAAGGTAAAGGAAGTAGCAGAACAAGGGACACAGTGTACAAATCAGCAATATGGGAGTCTGCAACCCACATTGGGCCAGTGAAAGCACACAATAATACAGCAGGCTGAGGACTGCAGAGCTGACAATGGGAGGACATGTAAAAAAATAAGGGGCAACAGCATAAAATAATGGTGAAATGAAGTAGAAATCACTACTATGGGATACTTGCAACTCAGGATGGGCCATGCAAATATAATACAGCTGGCAGGTGGCTGCATAGCTGTAAATGGGAGGAGATGCAAGTAAAAATTAATTACAAAAGGGGCAACAGCAGAATAAAAGCAATCATGCACAAATTACCACTAATGCCTCTAACACTCACAGTGGCCAAAGCAAAGCCATGACTAATATAGCTGGCAGCTGGACTGAATCATAGTAAGCCAAACATACAGGCAGCATCAGCAGCACAACAGTATAAAGTATGGAAACCTCTTACAGTCTGTTTTTTCCCACAAACTCTGCACCATTGGTGTATACATGCAGGGGAATTTTAACTTGGAAAATGGTAGGGGCTGTCATTGCTTTGATCCATCAGTATGTGCTAGAGGCTGAGGGCAGAGAGGGGGATAATGCTGACAAATGCCCCAGACTAAGGAGGAGGAGGAGGAGAATAGTGTTCCGACACAGGGTAACTTACCAGGGGCTACATGATCTGGAGACAGTAGAGCGCTACAGGGTGGACAGAGACATACTTCAGCAAATCACTGAGTTGTGCCGGCCTCAACTCAGAGCTAGAATCAACAGAGGGAAGCTCATACCAGTGGATAACAAGATATGTGTAGCCCTAACAATTCCAGCTACAGGTCCTTTCCAAAGACCTACTGGGTGCATCATGGAGGTTTCACATGCATCTGCATCCAGGGTACTCCAAAACTTCCTTGACGCCATGCTAACACATGCCAGTGAGCACATGTAGTTCCACAACACCCATGAGGAGAGGACCAGAAATATGCGTCTCCTCTACCTTGTATCACAATACCTGGAGGTACTGGATGCCATAGACTGAATGCATAACCACATCAATGCACCACCTGGTAACTGGGGGTAGGGTCTACATAAACTGCAAGGGATTCCACTCCAACTGCCAGGTCATGTGCGATGCCCAGGGTATTATCATGAATGTGTGTGCTGGCTGCCCTAGAAGCTATCATGACTCCCACATCTGGCATTCCTCACAGCTGTATCAGTGGTTTGCCAGGGGGACATCCCATATGGCCATTTAGTGGGGGATGCTGGCTACGCACTGGAGCTGTGGATGATGACACACATCAGAAATGCACACACATCCACACAATAACACCATAATGAGGCACACGCACAAACCAGGATCATTATAGAACATGTGTTTTGGATGCTCAAGTCATGGTTCTGCTGCCTTGACATATCTGGTGGAGCCTTGCAGTACTCTCCAGCCACATGTGCACACATGATCATAGTATGTGCCATGCTACACAATTAGCAAAAAGCAGCACAGCAAAACCAAATAACTGTCAGAAAACAGAATAAAAATAAATTGCAGTATCTGTAGGATTATCGGCACTTTAGTAGCAAGGCAATGAATTAAGTTAGTGTTTTCGTCTCCCTTCATTCTCAGAGACTTCTTCAGACTGACATTGATTGTTCATTACATACTTTAAAATCCCATTCTTGGGATACATCACCCAACAACATCCAATCTAAGTTAAAAAGCCTAGTCACATGATAAAATATGCTAAATTAAAGAAAAAGCCTAGTCACTTGATAAAATAGGCTAAACTGAAGAGAAATAAAACTACAAAAATTCTAAAAAAAGTCACTGTTTTAACCCTTTTCTTTTTAAGTACATAATAAATTCCTCCCTATTATTGAGACCAGGGAAAAAAACATGCATTTAATTTAACTTGCCAACAGTAGTCTAGCCATCCCAGTTCTTCCTCTATGTTAATAGCATTCTTGGTGTTACTCAGTGTTTCTAATACTAAACATTTAAAGTTAACTATGCATTTACTTTCTTTATAGTGTTTACACACAGCATTCTTTTCATCTCCATTGGCAATAGCATACTTATGCTCATAAATTCTTCTGTTGAGCCCCCTGATAGTTCTTCCCACATAAAAAGCATGACAATCCATGCACATTAATAGATAAACTATACTTTTACTCTTACACAAAAAACATCCTGGTATTCTGACTACATAGTTTCCCACTTCAATTTCACTAGAGCCAGTATACAAATAGTTGCACATGTTACAGTTAAAACACTTATTCATTCCTTTTTTACCTTCAACGTGTGTTTTTCTCTTTAATTTACTCAGAAAAAAATATTTTTAATTTTTACCTCTCGTTTGTATAAACCTGGGCCCTGTACCTATCTTTTTAATAATTTCATTATTAGCTTTGAGAATACCCCAATTTCTACTAATAATACTTTTTATAGCTTTAGAATCAACACTATTTTGCACTGCTAGTGCTGTCTTATGCTTATGTTCTCTTCTTTTTATACTATCACATTTAGATACTTTTCTTTCATCTATTTCTTTCTCTAACAACTTATTCATATCCTTGTTAGGATACCCTCTACATTCCATTCTTTTACAGAAATTTTCAGCTTCTTGTACGAAAACTTTATCATCTTTAGTGAGATTGCTTATCCTTTTTCACTGGCCCTTAATAATGTTAGATTTTGTTTTCTAGGGATGGAGACTAGAATAATGTAAGTACATGTTGTTCTGAAAATCTTTCTTATAAATCAACCTATTGTCTTCCTTATAAATAGAAAGACCTAAATAGTTAATTCTATGCATGTCATAATTATGAGTAAATTTAAGAAATGAACATACATTATTAATATATTTCAGGAAATCATTCAAGATATCAATAGGCCCTCTCCAAATTAAAAAGACATCATCAATAAAGCAAACCATCTTTAATATATATTCATTATATTCACTACTGGTGATGTTAGCTGTCTCCCAACCTTACATAAATACATTGGCATAACTGGGAGTTAAAGCTGCTCCCATAGCCACTCCGTTAATTTGAACATACAGTTATTCATATAACTCCAAACAGTTGTAACTTAATACCAGATCAGTCATTTCCATAAGCAATCTTACCATATCAGAAGAGAACATTCTAGATCATAAAAGTTCAATTCTGACTGTTTCCATGCTATCTATATTAGGAATTATAGTAAAGAGGGAATTAATATCCAGTGTAACTAACACATCAGTGTCATTCACAACTACAGTCTCAATTTTACTCAGAAAGTCAAAGCTATCTCTTATATGTGTAATGTTTTTAGGTACCACTTTTTGTAACATTTTATCCACAAAAACAGATAGCCCTTCAGTCTTACTTTTAGCACTTGCAACAATAGGCCTTAGTGGGGGGTCTTCTAAGTTTTTGTGGATCTTTGGTATACCAAAGATCCTACTTACTTTTGGGTTAGTATTAGTTAGATTCTTTCTTGTTTTTTTCATCTATTCTGCCAGTGCAAAGCCATTCTTCTATACAAGAATCTATAAGAGCATATTCCTTTTTACATCTAAAAATTTTACTTTTTTATAGAATTGTTTGTCTTTTAACAACTCTCTCATGTTATACTCATATTCTCCCCTATCTAGTACTACCAAAGATCCCCCTTTATCAGCCTTGAATATCAGTACTTCTTCACTTTTATATAATTTCTCAAAACATTCTTTCTCATTTTTAGTCAAGTTGTAATACTTATATCCAGCTCTATTGTCCAATGTTTCAACAATTTGTGCTGCACTACCAGGCTATAACTCATACCACACTTTTCGGCCATGTAACCTGGACCAAAACACCAAAGGTGGGGGTGTGTCCATATTCATTAAGGATATCCACACCTCCAGGCTAGTTGCTCAGCATAATGCATCCGAGGTTATCCAAGTGCAACTAACTCTTGGCAAAACTGCAATACAAATTGTAGCTTGCGACAGATGCCCCACCATGCCCCAGGATTCCCACTCCTCTTTTCTTGATGTACTGGAAAATATTAGGGTTCAACCAAACACTCTAATAATGGGGACTTCAACTACCCCACCATTAACTGGGAAAACTACTCATGTACCAACTCCTTAGCGCAACGCTTTCTGGAGTTCATAAACTCCAATGCCCTAGATCAACTTATCCACACCCCCACCAGGAGCAACAATATCCTAGACCTAGTCATTACCAACATGAGTGACTGGTGTTCCACACCTGAAGTCAACTCCCCGTTGGTCCGATCTGACCATAAGCTAATCACCCTTGATATCCACATCCCACCCCCACCCCCCATTAAGGAAACCACAGTAAAAAATTTCTCCAAAGCCAACTTCATGCTTCTTAAGACAGAAGTAGTGAACTTCATGACACCCATGCAGATGGACAATACAGTTACAACTGCTGAATCCTGCACAAATGCACTCTATAAGCACTTACATGAGTGCATGGATCGTGCTATCCCAAACAGAGCCAAAACACTATCCTCCAAAAAAAGGAAGCCAATCTGGTGGTCCCCTGCCATAAACAAACTGTACAACAGAAGGAAGAAACTGTTGTAAAAGAGAGTAAAATCCCATGAGTGGAGGAGCTCCCTGGTCAACCTCAGTAAGAAGCTGAGATCCCTTATAGGATCCTCCAAAGCTAGCTATGAAAATAAAATCGCCACTAATTCCAAGGACAACCACAAAGCATTCTATAGCTATGTCAAGAATCTCAATGGCAACATGCAGATCTGCTCTGAGTTACAGCACAAAGACATGAAAATTACAGAACCAACTGATATTGCCAACATCCTGGCAGATAGGTTCAGTGCTAACTTTACCCCCCCCCACCCCCTAAAGGGCCCATATCTATACAGGAAGAATGCAGAGTCCCTGTAATCACAACTATGCAGGTGAAAGCTGCACTCTCTAAAGCCAAAAACACAGCATCCATGGGACTGGACAACATCCCAGGCTGCGTTTTACACGAACCTCAGAATGAACTGGCTCCTCACTTAAGCACCATGTTCAATAATAGCCTCGCATCAGGCTTTGTGCCCACTGAATGGTGCACAGCAACAGTTATCCCACTCCACAAAGGGGGAGCCACCACTGATCCCTGGAACTATAGACCTATTAGCCTGACGAGCCTGGTCTGCAAGGCCATGGAATGTATCATCATGGAACTCATAAACAAAGACATTGGTAACCTCCAAACTCTGGATCCCACCCAGTTCAGGTTTGTGAAAGGCAGATCATGCCTCCTGTACCTGATCGACTTCTTTGAGGCAGTCATCAAAGCTGTAAATGAGGGTAAGGTGGTTCACACAGCCTATCTTGACCTCACCAAGGCTTTCGACACCATCCCCCATTCTGGAATTATAGCTAAACTCAATAAACTAGGCATAAATCCCTATGTCACAAGATGGGTTGCCAACTGGCTCACTGACAGAACCCACACTGTAAAAGTTGCAGACTCCAAATCTGACCTCAAAGCAGTGACGAGTGGAGTACCACATGGTTCCGTCCTGGGACCACTCCTGTTTAGTATCTACTTCTCTGAAGTACAGGATAACACAGAAGGCCTCTGGCTAATGAAGTTCGCAGATGACTGCAAACTAGGAGCCATAGTCAAGTCCCAAAATGATGTGAACATCTTACAGAAGGGCCTCTCTGAGACAGATGCCTGGTGTCAGAGCCATGGCCTCAAGCTCAATGCCAAAAAGTGCAGTGTCATCCCCTTTGGTAAAAACTCTGTACCCATGAACTACCACATAGGCAGCAATCTACTTAACACCGAATGAGTGATAAGAGACCTTGGGACCCAGGTGGACAGTAGTCTCTCCTTTGATAGTCACATCACCACAGTAGTCAGGAAGCCATCTACATGGCACACCTCATCATAAAAGAGTTTTCATCCAGGAAAAAAGAGGTCATCGTTCCCCTCTACTCGACACTCATTAGACCCATTATAGAGTACAATGCCCCTTTTGGAATGTACCTCACAAGACATCTGCAGCAGCTGGAAAGGCCACAGAAGTACATCACAAAGAGGATTACTGGACTCAAACAAATGCCCTACACTGACCGTCTCAAAAAACTCCAGCTTTACTCCGTAGCATATCACCTACTCCGAGGTGATCTCTGCCTAACATATAAAGCTGTGTCAAACCCAGAGCTGCTGGACATGCTACACCTAAAGAAATCCCAATCCCGCCGAGCTACATGCTCTAGGGACTTAAACCTTGTCACCACAATAAACAGGACATGCTGGAGGAATAGATTCCTATCCCAGAGACTTCCCATACTCTGGAACAGGCTACCCATCTATGTCAAGCAAAGTTCTTCATTAGCACTCTTCAAGAAAAATCTTGATGAATGGATGGGAAATAGGAAATACACCCAGGGGATCACTTCTGTGTCTCTGCTCGACAGTGGCACAGGAAAATAACTTTTTTGGGTGGCGTAAGCCAGGGAACCTTGTTGGCTAGGCTTACGTAGGCCCTTGGGCCGATAGCCTAGTACCTACCTATGAACCTATGAACCTATGAACATACATTTAAAAACATTTCTAACTCCTTACATAATGGTGGGTTAAAGCAATTGGGCTTATAGAATTCACTTTTTACTTCATTGCATTTGTTAAACATTATGTCACAATTAAGGCGTCTAACATAGTCTCTTAGTTCATTTACAGCAACTAATTTGTCTGCTCTGTGAGCCGGAGCAAAATTCCAGCCTTTGCTTAGTACACAACACTCCTCTCTAGATAATTCATAATTAGAGAGGTTAACTATTTTAAAGTTTACATTACCTATGTCATCCTTGGTTAATTTTTTTTTTTCCAGTGTCTCTTGTTGTGGTTCACTTGTGCATATCCGTTTTTTGATTGCTTGTTATAATTTTTGAAACTTCTGTTTCTGACGCTTGCTGTTACTTGAGCCAATGTTCTTCCTGGTTATTAACACTCTGATATACTTTGACCACTTGTTGGCATTCGTTGTTGTGATGGGGAACTATTTCCTCAGTGTGAACTGAGTCGGTGCAGGCATTTGCCCCCTTCACTTTAGGTCTGACTACTTGTTCAGCATTTTTTGTTGCTGAAATATGTTGTTTCTCACTTGCTTTTGCTGTCTCATTCGTGCTCGCAGCACCCTAATTTCCAAGCTTGCTATATAGTCTCTCCGACCTGACTCTAGTGAAATTGAAGTGGGAAACTATGTAGTCAGAATACCAGGAAGTTTTTCATGTAAGAGTAAAAATATAGTTTATCTATTAATGTGCATGGATTGTCATGCTTTTTATGTGGGAAGAACTACCAGGGAGCTCAACAGAATAATTTATGAGCATAAGTATGCTATTGCCAATGGAGATGAAAAGAATGCTATGTGTAAACACTATAAAGAAAGTAAATGCAAAGTTAACTTTAAATGTTTAGTATTAGAAACACTGAGTAACATCAAGAATATTATTAACATAGAGGAAGAACTGGGATGGCTAGACTACTGTTGGCAAGTTAAATTAAATGCATGTTTTTCCCTGGTCTCAATAATAGAGAGGAATCTGTTATGCACTTAAAAAGAAAAGGGTTAAAACAGTGACTTTTTTAGAATTTTTCTAGAAGTTTTATTTCTCTTCAATTTAGCCTATTTTGTCATGTGACTAGCTTTTTCTTTAATTTAGCCTATTTTATCATGTGACTAGGCTTCAAGTTAGATTGGATGTTGTTGGGTGATGCATCCCAAGAATGGGTATTTAATGTATGTAATGAACAATGAATTTTTAGTCTGAAAAAGTCTATGAGAGTAAAGGGAGATGAAAGAGCTAACTGAAGTAATTGTCTTGTTAATAAAGTGCCGGTAATCCTACAGATACTGCAATTTAATTTTTATTCCATGCTACATAATATGATCCTGCAGAAACAGCTGCATCAGGAACAAAATGGGGAAGGGCCACACAGCTCCCTACCATTGCCAAGGCCTCCACAGGCACAGAGGGACTGGGAGGAGGAACATCCTGAGCCTGCCCCTGTAGGCAGACGGAGGCGTGCCCAGTATGTCCTGGCTTTGGCAAAGAGGCAATGCATAGCACATACACTGATAGTGTAGGGGATCCAGGGACTGATCTCTCTCTCCCTGTCTTGCACATACAGTAAAATGGATGCCAAACATCACACCACTTATAACGTACCATGTATAGGCAGTGTACTAGGTGCATCTGACATAGTCAGCCCTCAAGCACCATCCTCACAACAGCCTCAGGCACAAGGTAAGCCAGTCTCCTTAACAAAATAAATGAATGGAGTGGAATGCTCTGATAGCATATCTATTGTATTGATCAAGCATGCAAGGGAATGGGGTGGCTAACTGGGATAGCAGCAGACAACTAAGAGCTCTGTGCAACAGCAGGAAGTGTATCCCCAGTACTGGCCTACCTACACCATGCAGTACCATCCTAGTTGATAAATACCACTGCAGTATATGTAGTGAGCCAAATAACTGGGGGAGTCATAGGTCACATGCATGGATGTCAAAGTAGGGGTCCCATACCCACCCTCAGCCTCACCCAGCAGATTAGCTGTAGAAAACCATACAGAAATATTTGGCAAAGGCCCCCATCTGGCGACATCCATGAAATCCCCACCTACAGATATTTACACAGTGGTATCACAGCAGGCCTGGCTGTGGCAGTATGGTTTTGAAAGGTAAGAACTCTGAAACTACAAATGCTTATGCCAGAACAATCTGACCTGTGGTCGATGCTTTTATGCCTGTAGTCGCAAAGATAGGGCACACCACTATGCTAAATGGGACCAAAATGTTGTATTGTGTACAGATGTGTCCCCCCATAGCCCCATAGTCCCATAGAAAGCAATAACATGTCCCTAGCCTTAAGCAGCATCCAGCCATCAACTAGAGTGATGCCTCAACACAAACAGAAATCAATTGTCAGTAACATCCACAGTCAGCTTACTGGTACCATCCCAGGGTTGTCTACTGCCAGCAGCCTGGGAACATATGAGCATTAGAATGCACTCCCTTGCTACAGATGGCCCGCATCTGTCACACCTGGCCTACAGGGCTCTGTCAAATGCCTATGCCTCACCCAAAGTGCCATGTTAGAGAGTGTCATGGGGTCCATAACACAACATAACATAGTCTAAAAAAGGCAAAGAAAGGCCATGCTGCTAACTGCTAGGAGAAAACCTGCCTGTGTCAGAGAGCCAGAAATCTGGCCAAAGCCATGTATAATGGGGTAAAGAAGGTCCAAAGAAAAGGACACCTTTGAAATACTGCTCTAATAATGTAATAAAGTTGAAGGAATGATTGTAGTAGCATGGACTGTCTGTTGGGTACGAAGTCTGAAACTGCAATGTCAACTGTCAGAAATATCTGACTTCAGCCCTGAGTGACTTGCAAAACACTTCTGCCGGAAAACCACACTTGTTTGGGTACCCAGCAAGATATATGGGTCATGGATGTGGATATTCCGTGATACTCTGTACAGTTGACAGGCAGGACTAGGAGTTTAAACATGGAAATGCACTCACTTCAGGCAGGCCTAATCCTGAAAGATGGTGGCACGTCTGCACCCACAGAACCATCGGCCACAGCCATAGGGAGTAACACACCCCTCCCTGATCACTCATCCTATGCAACACCCTAACACCAACATGTGGCCATCCAAGAAAAATGAGGTGGGCCATACATATATGTGTGATAAACACACACCTCTAGGCTGGTCAAACAATCTGACACATACAAGACCTTCCACGTCCAGTCAACCATTGTGGATAGCCCAATGCAAAGTACTGGTAGCTATACGTAAACATATCTGCACAGGACATACACACCCCACATATCCTATCCCCTACAACTCTATCTGAAGTCTGCCTGTCACTCTGATCATGTCTGACTTATATCACCTACATGTGGACTGGAAATCTGACCAGGGCAGAACATAAATGAATACAGATTCCACCATTGTAATATATCACTAAGGTGGTGGATCATTTCCACAGCTCCAGCAGTTAATTGCTTGTAGGCACACCCCTCAACAGGCTGGATAGTGCAAAAATGCATAGCATTTGGCCCATAAACCTTGTGGGTGCATCATCCATCCTGTATTCCTCTGGTAAATCACTGTGATGATCTGAGGAGGTATGTCACCAGGTACTGAAACAGTACATGACAGTGTTAAATGACATATATGACAGATATCTGCTAAAACCAGCCCTGTAATCCTTGCAACCTATACATTACTGAGAGAAATTGTCAGAATCATTGTATGACCCATTGTCCCCACATTTTGATAGGCTATCTGCAGATATCCTGCACCAACAGGTTGAGAGGTATGGCCATAGCACAAAACAAACTGGACTGGAGTACAGCAATCCCTGGAATGGAGTCCCACATGTACTATAGAAGGACACACTGGGCATGCTCATACACTTAGAGAAATGTCAGTAGATCTAGGAATGAAGTAGGACCTAGGAATGAACAGGCCTTCCCCACCAAGTGCACTTTCCATTGCCCCAACTTAGCAGTCCTGAAGATGTCTGTCACCATAGAAGTCATTGGTATCCCCCATAAGCTCTGTGGCACATGCAATAACTGCATAACACTATAGTACTAATACCTAGTGAGGAAGGAGTTCTAATCCCAGTCCTGGCAAATGTAAAAGTATGTGTGTGTGTGTGTGTGTGTGTGTGTGTGTGTGTGTGTGTGTGTGTGTGTGTGTGTGTGTGTGTGTGTGTGTTCACAACTAAAAGCTTTTGGGTCCATTCAAACCCAGTACACTTCCTCTTTCCCTACTTTAGCAGTCCTGCAGATATCTGTCATCTTAGAAGTGCCTTCCATCAGGCCTCTACCCGTAAGTTCTGTGGCATGTGAGATAACTGCATAACATGATAGTACAGTAGGAGTTCTAATCTCAGTCCTGCCAAATGTAAAAGTGTGTGTGTGTGTGTGTGTGTGTGTGTGTGTGTGTGTGTGTGTGTGTGTGTGTGTGTGTGTGTGTGTGTGTGTGTGTGTGTGTGTGTGTGTGTTTGTGTGTGTAAGAGAGACAGTTGTGTGTGAAAGACTGAGGGAGTTATGCATTTGTTTATATGGGAAACAGTTTTATGCTATTCCCACCCACGACACTTCACAATGCCCCAGCTTATCAGTCCAGATGATGTCAGTCCCTTATCAGCAACCTTGGCCAGCTGTCAGCCCTATAAGCTCAGTAGTGCATATGATAAATGCTTAACAGAATAGTACAAATGACTAGTTTGGCAGGTGTTCTACTCTTGTATCTGGCAAATGTGTGTGTGGATTTGTAAGTAGAAGTATTTTGACATGTTTCCCACCCACTGCCCTACTTTATCAGTCCTGCTGATGTCTATCCCCATATTAGTGCTTTTGGCCAACTGTCACCCCAGTAAGCTCTGTAGCGTATATGGTAACTATGTAATACTATGGTACAAAGAACTAGTTAAGTAGGGGTTCTACTCTCATATCTGGCAAGTATGTGCACCTGTTTGTAGTGCAAAGTATTTTGACAGATTAAATGCCCACTGCACTACTATATTGGTCCTGCTGATGTCATTCCTTTTATAGATTCACAAGTGTGTAGTAGGTAATGGCCCAGGAGCCTTAACAAGCCTAGCACATAGAAGATCACTGCCACTGTGCCACCTGATGTTATGTACCAGTGCCTGTATCAAGTATAGCCACTGCAGTGATCCTTGGTTTGAACTGTCTGTTACCCATCCACTCATCAAGATTTCTCTGGAACAGGGTCAGCTAGGTGCTCTGCCTGACATGTATGGGAAGTGTATTCCAGGGCATGTGCAGTCTCATGGTGAGGGACCTGTTCCACCCACATCTTGTGGTGATTGTGGTACTCAGGTAGAGGTCTTTACAGTGTGTGATGTGGAGGGATTTATATGTAGCATGTCTAAACCAGCTGGGTCAGACATGGCTTTGTAAGTCAAGCACAGATAGCTGCTAATTATGTGATATGACACAGAGAATAGCTTTGGACTGCTGAGTCTGTCTGTGTAGGATGTGTGTTTAATGCCTAGGAACCCCTTTGTGAGGTGCTTCTGTGGCTTCTTCCCCAGCTGTAGCAGGTGTCTAGTGAGGTACATGGCAAATGGATCATAATACTTGTGGAGTGGTCTAATGAGGGAATAGTAGACAGAGATCATCACCTCTGTCATCCTGGATGCAAAACCCTTGGTAATGAAATGTGCCATATAGAAGGACTTCCTGACACATTGGCAAGAAGTTGCTGTCAACCTGTGTCCCAGATCTCTTAATAATGCCTACAGTGTTCAATGGGCTCCCATTGATGTGGAACTTACTGGGAACTGAGTGTTTTGCCAAATGATGATGATGCATTTTGTGGTCTTAAGCTTCTGGCCATGATTTCCACACCACTCATTGGTCTCAGTGAGGCCTTTCTGTAGGATGTCTGCATCAGTTGCGGAGTTCATGATAGCTCTCAGCTAGCAGTACTCTGTGAACTTGGTCAGCCAGAGTTCCTCTGTGTTGGGCTGGACTCCTGAGAAGTAGATTCTGGACAGGACACTATCCAGTACTGATCCCTGTGGGACCCCACTCGTGACTGCTTGCCAGTTTGACTTGGAGTTTGCCACTGTCACACTGTGTGTTCTGTGAACCAGTTTGCAAATCACCCCCTGATATAGGGGTTAATGCCTAGTTTGTTGGGTTTACCAATAATCCCTGACTGAGGAATGGTATCAGAAGCCTTGGCCAGATTGAGGTAGGCTGTATGCAGTGCCTTACTGTCATACACAGCCCTGGTGACTCACTCAAAGACCTCAACCAGGTTGAGCAGGCATGATCTGCCATTCACAAAGCCAAATTGCGTGGGTTCTAGAGTTAGGGTATCACCCATATCTTGGTCAATCAGGTCCATGATGATGCACCCATACCTGTACATAGTAGACTTGTCAGGCTAAGGGCCTAATAATCTCCAGAGTCTGTAGATGCTACCCCTTTTATGGAGAGGGATGACTGTGTGCTAGTTTGAAAGGACAAATCCTGAGGTGAGGTTGTGGCTGACCAGGGCACACAGATGTGGTGCCAGATCTCCTTGTATGTTATGTAGAACACAGCCACTGATATATTGGGGTCCCATGGAAGCTTCATCCTTGCCTGTGGACAGTGCAGGTCTAACCTGGCCTGCAGTAATGCTGGTTGCCTGGCATTCATCTGCCATTGTGATTGTCCCCTTATGGGGGGGGGTAAAGCTGGCATTGACTATCTTTGCAAGACTGTGACCAATATCTGTTGTGTCAGGATAGGAATCAGCACTTGTGGTTATTGCTGAGGAGGTTGTTGATATAACAATCAAAGGCTTTTGTGATTGTCATCAGTGTCTGCTGCAAATCTGTCTTTATAGCTGCCTGTAGGTGATTCCATGAGGGATCCCAAGTTGTGTTTGAGGCTAATAAGGGGGTTCATCAGTCATGGGACACCATCATTTTCTGCAACAGTGACTCCTTCTGTTATACACTTTAGTAATGGCAGGGGACCATCACAATGGCTTCCAGTGTTTGGAGGACAGTGTCTGTGTTCTGTTGGCTATGGCTAGTACTATACGTCCATGTACATATTTGTGCAGTGCATATGTGTATGATGCAACAGTCATCCAGCTATTTCCCATTGGCATGGATGCAGTGAAGTCATCCACCCCCATTTTTATGACTACAATGTCAGCATTGGATAGGTTTTGCAAGGTGGTTACCTTTGTGGGGGGTGTGGGTGAGATGTTGAGCTCCAAGTTGATTACATCATGTTTGGATCTGACGAGGTAGGGATTGACAACTGTGGTTGAGCAACAGTGCCATATGTAAGTAATCATTACAGGTCAAGGTTGTTGCATCCTCTACTGGGGGTCAGTATGAGCTGGTCCAGTCCATTAGAAATGATGAATTCCAAGAAACATTGGGCCAGTGTACTGGTGCTTTACTACTTTCCCCAAGTGATAGAGGGGTAGTTGAAGTGTCCAACTATGTCAGTCTTGGGTTGGATCTTCATAGATGCCAGGGTTTTGAGGAATGTGCATTGACAGTCTAGGGACATACTTGGGGACTGATAACAGGCTATGGTGTGGATTGCACTATTCTCCAAAGTCAGTTTTTCAGAAAGTACTTCCGATGCATTATGTTGAGATACTAGTCTGGAGCTGTGCATATCCACTATGGATATGGAGACAACACCACCTGTGGAGATGTGGCCAATGTTTTGGCGCTGACAGCTTTGGAATGCGTCATAGCCTTTTAGTGCAGGGCTGCTGTCTGCTGCTGTGAACCACCAGTCCATTACAGCACAAATGTCAATGTACTCCACTCTGAGGAGTGCTTTGAGTGACTGCATCTTGACAGTTAGATGTCTACTGTTGAGCAGCATGACCCTCAGATTGCATACATGTCTAGCTGTTACGGTGGTAATTTGATTTGGAACACTGCCTAATAAGGCACTATAGAGGTTGGAAAACACTTACCCTGTACCTAGAAACCCAGGGCTGACAGATTTAGGACATCTCTGGCAAGGCATTGAGTTCTGTCAATCATGTTATCCCAAGCAGAGAGATACTGGATCCCCTGAAAATGACACACAACACGTAAGCCAATGCTGCAGTCAATTATCTGTTGATAGTACTGCAGCATCATTCTGGGTGATGGCAGTATACTGCTCAGGGCTACTGTCACACCTGCCTGGACCACATAACCCGAGTGTTCAACCATGTATCTTGTCATGTAGCCCATGGAGGTGTGTCTCAGGTCATTCACACCCACATGGATGATGACAAAGTGATACTTGGGGCTGTTGTGGAGTGGCCTGACTGGGTGTGTCATGTGTTGGATGCTGGCATGTGATAGACAGTTGGCTGTTACCTCATCCATAATCAACATAGTGAGTGGGACATCTGTGTGCCACAGTACTAAGTCACCCATGATCACTGTATTGCACAAGGTGGTCAGCCTTAGTAGCTTAGATTGAGGGGTACACTGTGTAGGAGACATATGTGCCCTTTGGCATGTGCTATGTCATGGTGTCTGAGTGGGTGTCTGTCTTGCTGGTCTGTGCTGTTTGTGTAAACGTCCATTGAGTGTTTCTGTGAAAGTGGGTGTGTGACTTTTCAGTGTATGTCAGGACTGTCATAGTGGATGTTGTGGCAAGCTATGTGGTCCACATGGTGTGGTGTAGCTGTTGATCTCATCCTCTTGACCAGCTAGTCCAGTCTTTGCTGGAGAGTGCATATTTCCACATTTGGTGATATAGGGGTAAAACTCACTGGTCTGAGTGTTTGGAGTTTAGAGGACAGGGTTGTTTGTGTACATGGGGCAGTTGCAACAGTGCCTCAGACTGGACAAGTGCACCAGGTTAATGGGTGAAAGCACAGAAAACTGCACTTCAATCATGCCAGGAGGGGTGGTCATAAGTAGTAAGTACTGGGGCTAATTGCATGATAAATGAGTACTGCTGATGGCTCCCAGGTGTGATGCACTTATTGATACAATAACATGTTGAGGTGGAAAGCTATAATGCTATTTAAAGTGCATGACAGAAAGAACTAGCAAGATGTATGGTAGAAACTGAAGGCAGACTTCCTGCCACCTGTAATACTTTACCTCAGCTGTGCAGTTATCAGTACCTTTGGCCAGTTGTACGTCCAGTAAGCTCTGTAGCATATGCAGTAACTATGTAACACTATAGTAGACATAACTAGATAGGCAGGAGTTCTCATCCCAATACTGACAACTTTGTGTGTGTGTGAGAGAATCATGTACTGTGTGGGTTATACCATTTTTAATTTGTGTACCACCCTTTACACTTCCCCTCACTCCAGTTTAGAAGACCTGTTGATCTCATTCACCTTAGAAGTACCTTTGGACTAGGTGAAATTCAAAAAGCTCTGTGGTAAGTCTGGTAGCTGTCTAACACTATAGTAGAAATAACTAGATAGGCAAGAGTTCTCATCCTAATACTGGCAATTGTGTGTGTGTGTGTGTGTGTGTGTGTGTGTGTGTGTGTGTGTGTGTGTGTGTGTGTGTGTGTGTGTGTGTGTGTGTGTGTGTGTGTGTGTGTGTAAGAGAAAATGATGTACTGTGTGGGTTGTACCATTTTTGACTTGTGTACCACATTTTGGATTTCCCCTCACTCCAATTTAGAAGCCCTGTTGATGTCATTCACCTTAGATGTACCTTTGGAATAGGTGAAACTATGTTAAATCATATAAGCTCTGTAGTGCATTTGGTAACTGTGTAACACTGTAGTAGAAATAAATTGGTAGGCAATAGTTCTGATCCCAATACTGGCAAGTGTGTGTGTGTGTGTGTGTGTGTGTGTGTGTGTGTGTGTGTGTGTGTGTGTGTGTGTGTGTGTGTGTGTGTGTGTAAGAGAAAATGATGTACTGTCTGGGTTGTACCATTTTTGACTTGTGTACCACATTTTGGATTTCCCCTCACTCCAATTTAGAAGCCCTGTTGATGTCATTCACCTTAGATGTACCTTTGGAATAGGTGAAACTAGGTGAAATCATATAAGCTCTGTAGTGCATTTGGTAACTGTGTAACACTGTAGTAGAAATAAATTGGTAGGCAATAGTTCTGATCCCAGTACTGGCAAGTGTGTGTGTGTGTGTGTGTGTGTGTGTGTGTGTGTGTGTGTGTGTGTGTGTGTGTGTGTGTGTGTGTGTGTGCGTGAATTGGATACTATGTGTC
>NC_056745.1:781603587-781623587 GCF_019279795.1 Protopterus annectens | reverse complement strand
TGGGTCACATTAAAGTTTGGGAAAGGTATGGACTGACATATTGTGGTCTCAATCATTATATTTCAGAAACAAATGGCATTGTAACAGGTGTGTGTATACATTTTATATCCACTGTATAGCAGTAATGTTTCACACATGTCCCTACCTTAGTCAGTTTGTTCAGCACATTTTGCTGGTGTCTGTCTAGGCATCTTTCACTGACAGGTTGTGAGGAATGCTACAAGAATGTTACATTCTCTTCAGATAGGCCCCTGTGGTGACCACTGTGATGCAATACAATTAACCCCATCACAAGGGAACATGCACATAAAGCAATATGGCTATTAGTCATAGTTGTGTGCATAGTAACTTGCATGCCCTCCACATGGTTGGGGACTTGCCAAAGCACAACTGAACAATTTCATAACCACCAGCTTCAGGCTGCTGTCCCATATGTAGATCAGAGTTCCCTATGTAGTTGTCGGAGAGAGGTATTGTCAGCAGACACACATGTGCCCTTGGAAAAGGATGGATGCAGCATGTCTGCACTTGTACAGTACAACACCCAGTACTACACATTTTGCCGTCCTTCACCATAGATTTGCACTTATGTGCATTAGAAATCCCCATCTATAACTGCAATCTGACATGGCACATGCATGTAGATACTGTACAGATACAAGTATGTCTCATACAGTAGTCTACTAATCCCCACTGGGACCTTACCTGCAAGCTCCTCATCCATTGTGTGTGAGACACCCACCTCCAGTAAGTGGGGATTTGTATCCTGTTGCTGTACTGTGATTGGTGGCCCAAGCTTGACAATGAGCTCCTCATTTGGTGTCAGTGGGTGCTGCATGGCTGGACTTCCACCTGCGGTTGTGGGGTCCCTGGCCATAGCAGCAGCCCTTTGCCAGGCATGGCATATGAGGTTGGTGGCATGATGCCACACCTGCTCATATGTATGTGTGTGCAGGGCCACCTAATTTACCATGTGGACAGGGTCATCCCACAGGGTGGTCCTCTCCCGCAGATGTTGCTGGCTTTGGCCCAACAGTACTGTGTGGTTCTGTATTATGGCTTCCATTATAAAGTTGCATTCTGCTGGTGAAAAGGTCTCCTGTGGGTGATGTGACATTGCACCTGGTGGACACTAACAGGGAAACACATCACAGGACCCCAACATTTGGCAACAGTATGTCCAGTACCTGCACATGTACCTTGAATACCAGCAGCCAACACTCACAACCATATCAGTAGCCACCACCCACAACCAAAGCATACCCCTGTAATCTATCAGCACAATATCAGCTTGCATTGCACTCCTGGTTCTGATGAATCATATTGCTCACAGTGAGGGCAAGTTGTTTGCATAATCCATCATTCCTCATTCAGGTCTGTGTAAATGGATGACATTAGCCATCTTCTATGGGGATGGTTTGTAGATGGTGCTGCGGCTTGGTGTGACTACAGTGTGTAATGCAGCTGGGAGCACATGCCTGAGATCATATAGGATGCAGATAGGGATGTTATCAGGTGCCATGGATACTTACGTTTGTTGCTTTTCAGTAGGCAATATGTACCTGCTCATTGGTGATGAGGGGAGGGGTGTGGGTGCTGTGCATATCCAGCTATAGTGCAGCGAGTTGCCTATAACTATGTTGTGTGTGTATGTGGTCTGATTGGTCACCATTACGGGTTGGGTTGGTTTGTGGCTTCAGAGATTGTAGACGTATGTGAAGATGGCCTTGTGATTGGCCTTGGTGGATGTGTCCAACTGTACTCATAGTTAGCCTTATAGTACTCCACCTGTAACCTTATATGCTTGATCAGACAAAGGGTGAGTTGATGCCAGGTTGGTGCATGATCCTGATTTGGCCTGTATGTCTAATCTAGGGACCAAGTCTGTGGTTTGTGTATTGCTGCTGTCCACCACAAGCATTCAGCCTACCTTGAGGGTGTTGATGTTGTCCTGTTGAGTATTGCTGAGGCCATAAAGCTATGCAGGTGCCCACATAGTATTATGTTGTGGGCCTATACACAGCTGCTAGTTCCAACATATGGAATACCCTTCATGTGGCCCTAGCTCATTTATCTGGCCTGTGCGGGGGACATTACTGAGGTGTGAGGGCTACAGCTTTATAGACAGTAGGTGGAAATACCTCACAGGACAGGACATGTGGAGATAGCCCAGCAATATGGGGGACAAAGCTCCAGAGTTTGGTACAGCTTGTATGTCATTAATGTTGTTATACACATGGGGGGTTGCTACATTGACAGGATTTGTCTGGACATGCGTTTACTGGGAGACTTGACATCTGACAGTGACATACCTCTGACATAACTCTCAACTGGCATGTTGTCCACAGACTGGCCAGATGTTTGCCTATTATGCTTGGTCTGTTCCTCGACCGATATCTGTTTTTGTGGGGTTGGTAGGATAATGTGAGGATTGTAGTCAGTAAGTGTTGTCATGCATTGGTGTTCCACACATTATTTCCTTCAGGGATGTGATGTTACTACAACACATGTAATGGCAGCTACTGTTTCAGTTTGCAACACCATTATGTGTGATATGCCCTTGTTTCCAGCCCCTGTCCCATAAGTATGCCATGTGTTGTCCAGATGTACCACACTACAAGGTGCAGAGGTATGGTATGTAATTAATTACCAACTGCACTCCAGTTAGCATGACAATGACCTGGCAGACTCCTTGTCATGATATGCAGTGGTGGACAGGGTTGTGGATCCACACCATGGTAATTGTGTAGAAATCTGCACATATGACAGTATGTCTATTTGGCCATTGTGAACAGACTGCCAAGACTGTGTAGCAGTGTTGTGCGCATATTTATTTTAGGCTGGGTAGGGAGAGTAGCAGCTGTGAGTGCCATACATCATTTACCTATCTGACTCTGCATGCTACTACAGCTGCTGGTGGACTATCAGGTCTGTATGCTTGTAGGGGCTTACTGTGAAATGTCCTGTAACACCTCAGGATTCCCAGTACACTGTGAATTGGGGCAGTATATGTAGGGGTAATGTGTGAGTGGCAAATGGTATGTGGTTGCTTTCACAGTATTATACTGTCATGTTCAGTTTGCTTACTGGTATGTTGCTGTGACTCTGGTGCACTTTTTTGGGGGTATGCACTTTCACATCAGTGTCTTTGTTGCACTACTATTGCATCCCTGTACTTCCTGTTATATTTGCTAATGCATGTGTACAGCCCCAGAGCTGGACCTGGGAAGTGTTATGTCAGTCTGGTTGTAGTCTGAACATTGCTCGATAGCTCAGTGTAGTTTGCCTAATGTTGTGTTATGTCCACATATTCACAGGATGTCCAGTTGTGTGGCAGATATCTTTGGTCTGGTCCCCATAACTGTTATGTATGCATGACACATCAATGGGATAATGTGGGGACTGAGGTCAGTAACTAATAAGAAGCAACTGAGTCCTGGAATTGTGATATTTCAGTTGATATATGTTAGGACATACACTTTTACTACATGAACTTTTTCAGCTTATCTACTGTCGCATGTTGGGTATGTCTCTATTTTCAGGCCTTTGTTCTCCCACTTTGTCAGGCTTGGTCCACATTCATTGCATTAAGGGATTCTGAGCATACCTCTCCACTGCCAGATTTTCCACAGACTGTCCAGATGTTTGGACCATACTTTTGTTCAGTTCCACAATTTATTTTTATTTGTCTGGTAAATCACAGTGAAGATCCAAGGATTTATGTCAGTAAATAAATGACATGACATTTCAGCTCCCATCATCATATCCTTCCATGACTGTCTGCTGATACGCACACTGTTGCTGTAACATGTCTTCATTTGTAACACAGATTTTTGAAATATGTCCGTATATGTGGGCCACCCCCCCACACCCTTTTAAAGTCTTTGCACAGGTTCCTTGTACTAACTGGTTGAGAGGGATGATTCTGAGATATGATGTAAACAACAAAATTGCAACGAACCAAGTGAAAACGGAAAAAGTACCACAGTCACCTTGCTCCAGCAAAATAAATCCAAGCAGTAAGAAAATTACTGGAAAGAGCCAAAGAGAGTTCTATTTTCTAGAAAATAGAACTCTCTTTAGCTCTTTCCAGTAATTTTCTTACTGCTTGGATTTATTTTGCTGGAGCAAGGTGACTGTGGTACTTTTTCCGTTTTCACTTGATTCTGAGATATAACCACACTGCATGTTATAGACATACATACACACACACACACACACACACACACACACACACACACACACACACACACACACACACACACACACACACACATATATATATATATTTTTTTCCTTCCTTTATATTTAATATGTGTATATCTATATTATGACTGTATGTTATCATATATATGTTTCATCAGACATATATATATATATATATATATATATATATATATATATATATTTATATGTGTGTGTTTGTATATGTCTATATATGATACACAAAGGTTTCCATGAAGCTTTCTCCCTAATGTGGTATGCCTCTGTTGCATGATATGTTTGAAAAGTGCAACATTCATTTCTACAGCTCAGCTGGTGTAGTGGTACATTCCTCTGACTGTGATGTTTAGGGTCATAGGTCCAACACTTGTGACTGCTGTTTTCTTTTATTAATGTTAAATGACCTGAATGCAGGATATGTTCGTTAAAGCACTGCAAATTCACACTGCTCAGATGGTGTAGTAGTATGTTGCTGTGGTTGTTGAGGACAACGTCCTCGGTTTGATACCTGGCCGGGCTGACTATTTTGTTGCAGAGCAGAACAAGGTCTGATGGATACAAACTGATTAAGGCACATTTATGCATATCATACATATGATGGTATATTTAAGCAATAACCCACAGCTGGGTGTGGGTAATGCTGCATTTACCCTCAGTTGGTGTGGCTTGGTCACAAGGGCAAAGCCCTCTTGATTAAACAAGGCCAACTGTGGGTAAATCCAGCATTGCCCACACCCAGCCATCTGTTATTGCTATTATACAATGACATTATTTAAGCAATATAGTACTTACCTTTCTTAAATAGTGTCATTGTATCTTGCTTCCATGCTGCCCTTCCACAGTTTTCCTGTATCCTGAGCCATTTCTGATGTACTACACATGTGTAAGGGATGTGTTCACACAATTACGCAGTACATCAATGCTGTGCAAAGGTACAATGGAGATAGGGGATCTTGATTGCTTTTTTTAACATGTCTTGATATGTTATACGAGTTGATGAACTCATATAACATAGTGAGAGCTATTAAAAAGGGAACAGAGATCTCTGTTAAACGGAAGATCTCCATTGCATTTGTTTATGATATCTTGGCATATTATAAGAGGTCTCCAACTTGTAAGACATAGCGGGATATGTTAACAAAGCAATGGAGATATTCATTTTCCTACTGCTATCTTTGCAGAGTAAAAATAAAAAACAGAGATATACAAATGGAAATAATCTTGGCAACTGGCCTTTTTCTATTTGCATTCTCTCAGATTTACAACGGGCAGTCTCTTCAGGCTGGCCAATTAGTGTAATCATTTTTGTATGTTAATTGCCTGTCATTGTATAATATAAAATAAATATTTACATACACATTTTACGTTTACCTTCCATGACATCTCACTATGTGCTTTCATTACACTATATTCTTGTGTGACTATACTGTATGGCGCACTTGTGTTTATATGGCGGTTTCACATCTTTTCTATACTGACATCTCACTTTTGGAACTGCTACACTATCCTGGTTGACAAAAAATAATTGCTACATAATTTAAGTTTAATAAAATAAGTTTGAAACTAATTTCACATGATAGAATAAATTGTCTGTGTAGGGACTCAAACTGTGAATGCCTGTATGTAAAGCTGTAACTTTTGTCATGACACTATCTGGGCTTGGAAATTTTATTTGTCTATTTTAATTTAGCTACTATGGGATGTTTAAGCTGTAATGTACACCCACATAGTTACACTTAAACATCCCTTAGGGCACTGAAAACAAAGGATATATTATTTTATTTAATTTAGGTTATAAGGGTGTGAATTGTGGTGTTGTGACAATTACTTGGGACTGTGTCTGTGACATAATGGCAGCAATTAGGCTTTCAGGATTCTGTGTGTTTCATGCTGATGCATGACATGTTCATTGTGGGCTATTTTTTTGTGGGGTTGTGGCTGTGCTTTTGAACATTTTGGGGATTTAGCCCATTATGTGTGCATTTGCACACATTTCCTGTAGCATACCTCTCAACATCTTAATGCAAAAAATCTGGACAAGGCTTGACAATATGGGGGTAAAATTAGGGACATTATTTAAATATTGCTCTTATACACTTTAGAAAGTTGCTAGCATACCAGGATTTGTTTTAATATACTTTTTTCCTTCATAAAATGTATATTAAAAAAATCCTGTTACTCTAGTGATTTTCTAGGTTTATAAGTGCAGTATTTAAAATATGTCCCTTTTGTACACCCATTTTGTCAAGCTTTGTCCAGATTTTTTGCATTAAGAAGTTGAGAGGTATGTATTTGTTATGTACAGTGTCCACAGACACCACTTTTACATTTTAAGTGCATACGGCACTTCCTGAGTGCAGGGGGCATGTTTACTGTGAGAAAACTGCTTGCACATGCCGCCTGCACTCGTTCATGGATTGTGTCCCTGTAGAACATTCAGCAGCACACCCTCAGGAATATGCAGTGTGCGCTGCTGCTCTACATGGACAAGGAACACTCTGTGTAAGAAGAGCTTTTTCTTGCATGGAGAGTTCATGAATCCCAAGGATTGTTTTAGATAGGTGTGAAAATGTGATCCTTGTGCCAAAACATTGCTGTTGCACAACACAGCATCACCTTGAAAGTTATCATGAGGCATGCAGAGTGTGTGCAGTGAACAGTAAAGCAAGTCGGTGGAGCAGGCCAACCTTTTGTGTAAAAAAGCAACATTCTGGCATTTATCTCCATGGCTAAACAATTACACCCACTTTGTACTAGTGCAGGAAGTGGGACAAGTGGTATGTTTCATTTTAATGGGCAATTTATTTAGGAAGAGAATGTATTACAAAAATGTATGTATTATGTTATTGATTTTATTGTTCTATTAGAATAGGGTGTTCTGTAAATTCTGGCAGGATGAAAATATGGAATGGGGGACTTGTGGTGGGAAGAATTACTCTTTCAAGAAGCTCAATGAAAAAACAGGTAGGGAAAGATAAAGGGGGGGTGAGAGGCAAAAATGGACACAAGGAAGGGTGGATAGTGGAGTATGAAAATTAGCTGGATGGATGCAATAAGTACAAACTCTTATATAGGATATATGGACAGTAGCAATAAATAAGGAATGACCTGTGGATTACAGATGAGGAGAAAAATCAAGGAAGAGGTGTACCGATGACAATATGGTAGCTAGTCTTGTAAAGCAGAAATGCCCATTGGCTTACAAGCCCACTGAAGAGTGACAACATTTTTAACTTTCGTAGTAGAGATGAGACCTTTGTCACTTTACAAGAAACTCATTTCAGGGAAGCAAAACAGACTAAGTTAGGAAGGAAAAATGATCACGTATTAACAATGTCAAGCTAGGACGGGACTAGAACAAAGAGAATAATTCTGCTAGCACAAAAGAATACAGCTTTGCACGAAGAGGGGACTAAAGTAGATCATGAAGGTTGTTCAGTAGCATGGAAAGGAAAATATCAAGGAAGATGATTAACTATGGTGTCAGTATATACCTCCTTGGTCCAAAACAAGGCAGATAAAGAAAAGATTGTTGGAAGTGATTCAGCTCCATGAGGGGTTGTTACTGCTGATAACAGAATGCAATTTTATAGTCATTATTTGAGATTACACAGTTAGGAGAAAAAGAGATAAATTTACGAAGAAGGGAAAGGTAATAAAAACTACTGGGGAAGATGAAGCTAGTAGATGCATGTGAGGTGTGTGATAGGTGTAGTCACAGTGGTTTTGCACATTATAGTGGGATGTAGCATTATTGTTTGAGGTTAGATAGGTGTTACATATCTAGGAAAGGTAAGGGAAAAGTGTAACAGATAGAAGTGGTGACATTGTTACATTTCAATCATGTTAGGTAACGTTGGAGTTAAGTGTCAGTAGTGGTGGGGGGTGGGTTGAGAGACATTGGAGATTCCCCTCATTCCTGATGGGAAAGTGTTAATTTGAATTACTGTTAAATGAAATGCTGCAAAAAGGGATAGCAGTGATAGAAGAGGTCTCTTGGAGGAGGTGAGACCAGATGAAAGAGAAGTTGAAAAGGCACATGTAATGGTGGCTCAGACAAGACAGAGAAAGAGAAAGAGGAAGGAGAGCATGCACAGCTGCTATGGAAAATAAGTTATTTGCAAGCATGGAGAAGGAATTATCAAATGGTCAGGAAAAAATTAAATATTAAGGCAAAGTAAGGTGGAGTGGCAAAAAGAGAAGACAGGAAGATTATGGTGGAAAGTGTAGCAATCAGTGAATTATATTCATGTCCTCACCAAAAACAGTTCAGGTTAAGTACGCAGAAGGTAGAGGGAAATAAAAAAAAGTATGAAGGAGGGGAAATATTGGAACATCAGGATGAAATAAAGCAGGAATTTGTGAAATATTATGAGAAGCTATATATGGGAGTAGAATAGGATAGTTCAAGGGGAGAAGAAATAACAAGGTATCTTACTAGAACAGGAATAAAGGAACTGACAGAGTGGGGAAATGCAAAGATTCACCAACAGGATTGCCCTACAAGGGAGTATAAGTGCAATGGAAAACCAGGCAGATTGGAAATTGTCTAGCAGCAAGGGCTTTCTACTGGAGTTCTAGGTGAAAGAGAGCAACAAAATACCTTCGTTTCTGAAAGTGTTATTTAATTCTATTTTGGAGGGCGGAACCCATCAGAATGATGCTAAAGAGGTATTATAACAGTTACCAAAGGAGAGGAAAATCTGAAAGACCTAAGCTCATACAAGCCTATCACCATATTAAACCATAATTATAAATTATTTATGGCTTTGTTGGCAAATAGATTGCCACCTATGCTTCCAGGTATAATACAAGAGATCAGTGCAGATTTATACTGGGTAGGAAAACTTTTCACAACATTAACAGAATTTTAATGATCATGCATGAGGGGAGGAAAGTAACCAGAAGGTGTCTATCATAGCTTTTAATGCCAGACAGGCATTTGAGAGAGGGCACTGATAGAAAAATGACATTTAACAGCCTGTATAGTATATCTGCTACAGTCATTTTGGTATTCCCTTTGTGGGGCAGAAGAATGCTTACTATGGCAGAAGATTTAGGAGTTTAATTTGGTTGTCTGAAAGCCTTGGGTGAAATGGAACAAATAATAAAAGGGGCCTTAGAATACCAGACATAGGGAAATATACAAAAGTACTGCAGTTGCCAAATTTAGCTAGTGTTCAGTCTGCTAGTTGTGAGACAATATGGATAAGAATGATAATGGAGGAAAAAAAGGTTTCAGAATATGATTTCCATGAGGATCTCTGAGGAAGAAATGCACAGGCAGTAGCATCCCCCTTGCTTGATGCAGTTAGTCTGGAAGTTACTAAGACTTTTCAATAAAAGGCCTATCAGAATGGAGAGAAGAGATTTTGCCAAGACGGTCTGCAATAAAAGATGTACGTGCTCGGTACTGAGTAAGAAGGTGGGGAGTCTAGGGATCAAGATTAAATGTTGGGGCCAGCTAATTAATATGGTAGAAATATAGACTTGGCAGAAAATTAGGGTGTGACGCCCCACCACTGGCCCAGTAATCAAGGAGCCTCAATCCTCACCACTGGTAACAGAGGGGATGTACACACTGGAAGGATGACAAGTACACACACAGTAAAGTGCAATTTCCCTTAAGACTCCCTGTCCAAGTAGTTGATACACACACTCTTTGATTTACACACACACATATACACACACACACACACAAACACACACACACACACACACACACACACACACACACACACACACACACACACACACACATACACATCACTCACACTCCTGGGAAAGGCTGGCACATGTTTACTAGCTATGTGACCTTTTGCCCAGACTATAAGGTAGTTATTACTGCCATCAGCCAACTCTTTATCAGCTACTTTAAGCCCCTTAACAAAGGGTGTCAAATCTTAATGTGTAATGTTAATATTAATCCAAATGGTAGATTGACCAAGAGCAAGGCAATTAGGAATGGCCCACACAGTGTCACCAGATAAATATGCAAGTATTCTCAGAACATAAATATGTCTCTACATGGATCAGCCACCATGACAGGTTTAAAATATATTTAATAATAAATAATAAAAGAACAAGAAAATACTCAGTAAATAATCACAGTTACATCAGAGTTTAAAATCACAGGAAATATTTAAAACATTACAGGACAATCTCAAACAAAGAAAGAAAACATCTAAGCTATACTTCACTATGTTCCTAACAGTATCTATAAGAAATTATTGTTCCCTAGTTAAGTTACTTACAGAACAAGGCAAGACAGATGGGCTGATTGGGTCTTACAGCTCATGCTGTCAGGTCAAAGACAAAATACAAAATGCACAGTCTCTCTCTCACATAGAGTTCTTAAATTAAATATTTCAAATATTATTGCTAGGGTAGCTGGCAGCATGACATCACTTTTGTCATCTGATTATCCATTCCCAGACTCACAACCATTGATTTTAGCATCTACCTGCAAAATCACATAGACCTTAGATCTTTTGGCAAATGGTGGAAATCGTAAAATAATTTACATTCTCCCACATTTAAAGACAATACAAAATCGTTTAGTTCTAGACATTATGTCTCCTGTTGCACTGACACTGAAAGATAACATCTCTTGTATTATGTGGTTATAAAGTAGTTTAAGTTTTCAGCTATCCTTCTGAAGTTAACTTTTTGTGTTTCAGTCCCCATTGTTAAAATACATATACATCTAAATAGTTATAATAGTGTATATACATTTCTGCTCAGTATCTTACAAGATATCTCTTCCTCACACGTCTGTACAATATGACATACAGTTCTAATACAGTTGTAACACAAGCAATTGCATCATCCTGATCTTCACAAATGACACACAACCACTTACAAAATTCCAGATAGCTGGGCTGGCAGTATCTCCTTTTGTTACACCCCCCCCCCTCAAAAAAAAAAACTCAAGCTAGTTTTTCAAGTGACCCTTGAGAAACGTTGCTTGAGAGGGTGAGCCTGTCTAGAAATACACTACCCCATACCCTGTCTTGAGATTCCAGCTGTCTTGGCATTGCTGACCCCAGTATAGTGCTGCACTGTCCCATCATATGCCTGCAACCCTAAGCTCCAGCATAGTAATTTGGGGTTTGGCTGACTAGCTCCCTGTAGCCAAAGATCCCTCTCAGACTCCTCCTGCCTCCTACTGTTAATACTTTGCACCAGGGCCCCCTATCATAGTAAGGTTTCATCATGTTAACATGGTACAATTTATGTTCCTGCCTCCTGTCTAGAAGTTCAACCATGTAGTTAGCATCACTGACCTTCCTTACTACTTTGAAGGGTCCCTCCCAAGCTCCCTGCAGCTTGTTGTGTCTGACAGAAATAAGAACCATTACCTGCTGCTCTACAGCATACTCTCTAGCTCAAGCATTCCTGTCATACCAGACATTTTTCTGCTGTTCAGCTTATGCCAGGTTCTCCTGGGGCAAGCCCATGAGCTCCCTGCTCCTTGTCCTGAGGTTTAGGACATATGCCACAACAGACTCCTTTTGGGATTCACAGTCACCCTCCCACTCATCTTGAATCAAATCTAGAGGTCCCCTCACCCTATGCCCATACAGTAACTCAAAGGGTGAAAAACCTTTGGAATCCTGGGGCATCTTCCTGTTAGGAAACAACAAATGGGACAAACATCTGTCCCACTCCCTCTTAAACTGGTCTTCAAATACCTGTAGTATGGTCTTCACTGTAGAGTTTAACCTCTCAACAAGATCATTAGTCTGGGGATGGTAGGGGGTGTTTTTTAGGTGCTTCACCCCACAGTGCTTCCACAGACAAACCAGTTTGTGTGACATGAAATTGGCACCTCTGTCAGTCAGTATTTCTTTTGGGAAACCTACCCTGCTGGAAATCTTTAACAATGCATTTGCCACCTTTTCTGCCTCAGTGGAGGACAGAGCCACCGCTTTAGTGTATCTGGTAGCATAATTTACTACCACTAGGATATACTTCTTCACAATATCCATAGCTACTCTCTGAAATAGCTCCTCAATCACAGGCAAAGGCATCAAAGAAGCTTTGACCTTGTTCCCTGCCTTGCCTACCTTTTGGCACTGCTCACAGATCCTGCAGTACCCTGTTACATTTCTGGAAATCCCAGGCCAATAAAAGTTCTGTATAATGCCTCTCTTGGTACGCTTTATGCCCATATGACCTGCAAAGGAAATATCATGGGCTATGGCTAGAAGTGCCAGACAGTAGGCTCTGGACACTACCAACTACTGTATTCTCTCACCTTCTAGCCCTCCCTCAGGGGTCCATTCTCTATACAGTAACCCTTGGTCCCAGTATACAGATTCCCCATTTCCATGACAATCAGGTGGCTCACTGGCTTCCTCTCTCAGGCCTTGTAATGTAGGGTCTGAGAGCTGAGCCTATCTCAACTCTCTCTTTGTAACCCTTCCCAGCTCCCCTTACACAGGAAGTCTGGCATCCACTGACAGCAGTGGCTCAGTGTCAGCCTGGGTACTACTACTCATCTCTGTCCTTCCAGTTACTCTGTCCAATGGAACATCAGTACCCACAAGAAGCTGTGGCTCACATTCAGTCTCACTGCTACAGGCTAGCTCCCTCCCTGAAGTAACCACTACACCAGTCTTGGCTTCAAGTCTACAGTCTGTCTGTGTCCCCTCCAGGCTACCAGACCACTTGTCTCCAAGACTGACTGCATGTCACTGCATGCACACAAGATATTGCATTATCAAAATTATTCCCTATCAGGACATCTGCAAGGATATCCTTAAACACACCTACTTGCTGTCTTCCTTTTCCACCCTCCCAGTCAATGTAAACCCTAGCCAAAGGTATTTGGAATGGAGTGCCTCCTAAAGCTCTGACTGAAATAGACTGCCCAAGCAAGTAGTGCTCCTCTTTAACCATTGCAGGCTTCACAATGGTTAGGTCAGAGTTTGTATCTCTCTTAGCAGTGGCCTGTTTCCCATTTACTAAGATAGGATATAACATCTTGTGGTAGTTTGGTACCCTTGTTGTCTCCAGACAGCTAACTGCTGGCATTCTGTCATTTCCACTTACTGGCTCTCCAACCTTTTGTTCCCCACCTTGCCTCCATGGAAATTTATATCTACATGGCCCCACTGGTTGCATTTATAACATTTAACCCTTGATCCTGGAGGTGTACCTGGACTAGTGGCTCCCCCTGCTATTGGCGGACTCTGTTGGGGTGGTTTAGGCTGCCCACCATGGATTCCCTTAGACTCATGAGCAGCACTGGGTATCCATTTCCTTGCAGTGATGCCCTGCTTGCTAGGTATAGGTCTCCCTTTTTCCCAACTCATCTGTGGCAATGCATTGCCTATCTGCCAACCAGATTCTCATGTCCTCAGGCAAAGTGCTAAGGGCTTGTTCCCACACCAAAAGATCTGCTAGCCCTTCAAAGGTGGTGACCTGACACTCACTGACTCATCTATGAAAATAAGTGCTTAATTCAGCAATATATTCACACACACTTTCATTTACTTAAATCACTCTAACAGACAATTTTTAACAGTAGTATAATTTAAGCAATCAGTAACAAACAATTTAGAAATAGCAGTTACAGCTTTACCATGGAGTAAGGGGGTCAAGTACCATGCACCAATCCCCTTGGTCAACATTATACTGTTTACATACGTTTCAAACATATGAATGAAACTATCAAAAGTATCTCCCTCTGTAAACCATGGAAGAAATTTACTGACCTTTGTTTCTTCTGGGGATCAGTTACTCCCTTCCCCATTACCTCCATGACTCTGGCAAAGAGTCAGCATCTCCTTTTCATGTTGCCTCTGCCTCCCATTCTCTTCAGCTTCCAGAAATCTCAGTCTCTCTGCTGCTTCTAATTTCATTTGTTTCTCCTGCCACTGGTCTGTGATGCAACTGTGACTAAGGCTGCAATCATATTTGCTGTAGTCAGGTTGGCATGCCCCAGTCCTTTGGCTTGGCACATCTCAGCCAACTGGTTCCTTGTCAGCTTGCCATACTCTTCTGCTGACATCATTGCCTGCTCTCCCTGACTAACTAAGCTAACACAAAAAAATAAAACGATTGTGATATGAAACTGTATGGCTGATTGAGAGTACAAACACATTTCTTAGTGACCACTACAGGAATTCAATATCCATACCACTGAATCCTAACATGTGGATATCCCACCACTGCCAACCAATTAATGTATGGCACTTGACCACTGGCCCAGTAATCAAGGAGCCTCAGTCCTCACCACTGGCAACAGTGGAGGATGTACATGACAAGTACACACACAATAAAGTGCGATTTCCCTTAAGAGCACACAAAGGGCACAGTCAGTCTGGGGCTTGTTTCTCCCTCTTTCTCCAGATCCCCAAATATATTGCCCACAGGCACAACTATAGAGTTGAGATCTCAGCTGAGTGGCCAAGCCAAGACCTCCAGCACCCTCTCTGACCAAATAGTGCTTTGTGTCCCTGCCCAAGTAGCTGACACACACACTCTTTGAGATTTGACTTATAAACACACACACACACACACACACACACACACACACACACACACACACACACACACACACACACTCATGGGAAAGGTTGGCACAGGTTTACTAGCTACGTTCCCTTTTTCCCAGACTATAAGGTAGTTATTATTGCCACCAACCAACTCTTTATTGGCTACTTTAAGGCCCTTAACAAATGGTGTCCAGTCTTACTGTGTAATGCTACTATTAATCCAAATGGTAGTTTGACCATGAGCAAGGCTATTAGGAGTGGCCCACACAGTGTCACCAAATAAATATGCAAGTATTCTCAGAACATAAACATGTCTCTACACAGATCAGCCACCATGATAGGTTTAAAATATATTTAATAATAAATAATAAAAGAACAAGAAAATACTCAGTAAATAATCACAGTTACATTAGAGTTCCAAATCACAGTAAATATTTAAAACACCATTGCAGGACAGTCTCAGATAAAGAAAGAAAACATCTAAGCTCTATTTCACTATGCTCCTAACTATATCTAAGAGAAATTATTGTATCCTAGTTAAGCTACTTACAGAACAAAGCAAGACAGATGTGGTGAGTGCGTCTTTCAACTTATGCTGTCAGGACAAAGACAAAATACAAAATGCACAGTCTCTCTCTCTCTCTCTCTCTCTCTCTCTCTCTCTCAGAGAGTTCTTAAATTAATATTTCAAATATTATTGTTAGGGTGGCTGGCAGCATGACATCACTTCTTGTCATCTGGCTATTAGTTCCCAGGCTCACAAGAATTGATTTTAGCATCTACCTGAAAAATCACATAGACCTTAGGTCTTTTGACAAATGGTGGAAGTCATAAAATAATTTATATTCCTCCACATTTAAAGACAATACAAAAACTTCTAGTTCTAGAAATTATGTTTCTCCTGTTACACTGAAACTGAAAGATAATGGGAGTAATTTAATAAACTCTACACAGAGCAATTCTCCATGTAGGAATAGTGTAATGGCCCAAACATGGAACATGGCCGCCGAGCAATCTAGGAAACAGGACTGGGTGTGAGCACGAGCATGTGGGCACCGTGCAGACAGGGAGGTGTTCGCGGAATGCAAATCACTTCATAAGCTGGTGAAAACCATGCAAATGTGGAGAATTTGTGATTCAGCAAACAGAAAGGAACCAGTGTAGGTTCTACGGCAGTATAACAAATATAAGTGATTACAAACCGTGTACCGGAGTATAAATTTTAAAAAGGGGCTGTAAAACCCCAAAAAAGGCTGTATAGTGCACAGTAGGCAGTGATTTAAAAAAGCAATGCAAATTATGAAAAAAATTTTTATACATATTTTGCATTTAAGCATCACGCAGCGATGCACAAACATGCCATTTTGCAAAAAAAAAACCCTGTAAAATATGAAAGTTACACATATGCAAAGGTATTGCATTATAGTGCCCAGCATGCAGAGTCATACTATGGTAGGTTACAGTGGTTGCTAAGGAGTTAGGCCCTGGTCTAGTGCAGTATCCAGGGTATATGTAATTAGGTGTATGTAAATGAAGTAGGGTTAATGAATAGCAAAAAGGGCCACCATGCCCATAGGTACTAATAGTGGTAGGGCTAGAACTGTATTGATGTAGACATAACAGATAGCTAACATCAAAAGAAGGTGGGTCACTGTATGTTTAAGTGAATTGGAGCTTAGTGGCACCTATTTGCACTCTGCTAAGCACAGCTAAGCAGGGGAGTGTGGCTGAGGATGCTCAGCTATGCTTAGCTCCACGGAGCATGTTTTAGCTGGTTAAAGAAAAGCTAAGAGTGCCCATGTACAGGGGAGGGTCCAAACTGCTGAGCAATGTTTACACTAGTGCAGTGGGTTTGCACGGCATGCCGCAGTGCTTAGCAGTGGAAGAAATTAAAAAAAGAAGGAAATAACCTGGGAAACCAATCAACTAGAAATGACTGTAAATTACTGATAAGTTCTGTTCCACTGACACTGACCCATTCAAACCCCCAATGACATACCTGGCAGGTGGAGTGTATCATAGTTAGCCAGTCACCAGTATAAAGTAGGCATATACCCATCAATCTGCTTTTTCCCACATAATCTGCACTATTGAAGCACACACACTTGGGAATTTTAACTGATAAAATGATAGGAACTGCTGCTCTACTATATCTATATGTGTTAGAGGCTGAGGTCAGTGATGCTGATGCTGACAATAGGTCCAGACTGAGAAGGACGAGTGTTCAGACCCATGTAACCTTTCAGGGGCTACATGAGCTGGAGATAGTACAAAGTACAATGCTAGGGTCTATATTAGAACACCGAACATTTGAAATGTTGTGTGTTCTAATATCGACCCGTTTTCAGTGAACTATTGAAGAAACAGAAAACCAAATTATTTCCTAGGGAAAGATTCAGTTGTTCAGTTTTGTTGCTTTGGTATTTTCAGCGCTCTGGTGGAAAGTTACGGGTCGTGTTCAGGTAAGTGTGAGATTGTGTGGACGTGTGGGTTAGGGTGGGTTAAGTGAGTTAGGATTAGGGCTCAGGTCAGGTAAGTGTGTGATTGTGTGGACATGAGGGTTAGGGCAGGATAGGTGAGTTATGGTTAGGGCATGGGTGAGGTGACTGTGCAATAGTGATGGACCTTAGGGTTAGGGTTTGGGTTAAGATAAGTGGATAGTTAGTGGTGTATGTATAGTTTTGTGTAGGGTTAGGTGTACGAGTTTAGGTGTATGTGTGTGGATTGCTGTTTGTTTGGAGTGTTTGTGTTGTGTGTATGTGTTTTGGAACAGCAATTTTTTTCCCCAGGAAAAAAATTGCTGTTCCGAATGTTCAATGTTTTGTATTTTCGATTGCTAGGGTTCAATATTAGAACACTCAACATTTCAAATGTTTGGTGTTCTAATATAGACCCCAATGCTACAGGGTGGACAGAGACATACTATAGGAACTCACCAAGCTCTGCCGCCCTCACCTCAGACCCAGAGCTAACAGGGGGAACCCATCCCATTGGAAACAAATGTATGTGTTGTCTTAAGAATACTAGCTACAGGTACTTTCCAAAGAACTACTGGGGACATGATGGGGGTCTCACAGGCATCTGCATCCAGGGTACTCCATCAGTTCCTGTATTTAATGCTAACACATGCCAGTGAGCACATTTATTTACCCCACACCCCTGAGGAGAGGACCAGCAATATGTATCTCTTCCATCATGCAGCACACTACCTGGAGATACTGGGTGCCATACACTGCATTCATGTGCACATCAAAGCACCACCCATTGAGGAGGGTAGAGTCTACATCAACTCCAAGAGGTATCACTCCATCAACTGCCAGGTCATGTGTAATGCCCAGGGTCTTATCGTGAATGTGTGTGCTGGCAGCCCTGGCAGTTATCACAGCTCCCTCATCTGGCATGCATCAGACCTGTACCAGACATTTGCCAGGGGGGACATCCCATACGGCCATCTACTGCGGGATGCTGCCTATGCATTGGAACCGTGGATGATGACACTCAATGAGGCACATGCACAAACTAGGAATATAATAGAGCATGTGTTTGGGCTTCTCAAGTCACAGTTCTGATGCCTTGACTTATGCGGTGTAGCCCTCCAGTACTCTTCAGCCACATGTGCACATATGTTCATAGAATGCGCCAGGCTACACAATATGATCTGTGGAAACAGCTGCAGCAGGAACATCACAGGGAAGGGACACACAGCCCCCCACCAGTGCCAAGGTCCCCACAGACTCAGGGGACTTGGCCGAGGAACCCCTGAGCCTGTCCCTGTAGGCAGGCATAGGCATGCCCAGTACACTCTGGAATTGGCAAAGAGGTAACACATAGCACATGCACTGACAACCTAGGGACCCAGGGAATGACACCTCACTTCAACTCACATACATAGTAAAAAGGATACCAGCCACACCACAATACCTGTACCTTACCATATATAGGCTTTGTACTGTGTGCATCTGACAGAGTCATCCCTGAAGCACTGTCCTCTCAACTGCTGCAGGCACAACGTAAGTCACTCTTGTTAACAACAAATTAATGGAGTAGTAGACTGTGGTAGTATATGTATGGTATTGCTGCATGTATGCAAGGGAATGGAGTGGGCTACCAGGATATCAGCAGACAACTGACAGCTATGTGGAACAACAGAGACTCTCTGCCAAATACCAGCTGCCCCAGAATATGCAGTAGGCCCCAAGCCAGCAAAACCCACTGCACTATGTGAAGGGACTTACAAACAGTGGGGTCATAGGACAGATGCATGGATGCCAATATTAGAGTCCCCTACATACCTCTCAACCTCTTATAGCAAGAAATATGTACAAAGCCATAAAGAAAAGTGGGACAAATGCCCAAAAGAGGGACACTTGTAAATATTGCACTTACAAACTTAGAAAGTGTATAGAATAACAGGTATGAAGTCTGAAACTCAATGTCTGTCATTATTTTCTAACTTCAGTCCTATAATTCAGCAGAAAACTGCAATTTCAAGACAAAGGGACCCAAAATATGAGGCAAACATCTGTGTTTTAAGGTAATAGCAGCAGACCACACATTCCCAGGGCTGTCCCAATCAACTTGCTAGCATGTTCCATTTCCACAACATGCAGGGGTCAAGCTATGTATGTGTGTGGTTAATAGTGTCAGGACATACATTGCACTGACTGGTGGCTGTTATGGCTTAGTGGGCTAAGCACATTACTGTGGTAGATAGGGTCCATGGTTCGGGACTGGCTGTGCCTACTATTTTGCATGTGAAGTAGGAGTTCTACAGACTGTCCACATGTCAGTATTTGTTACTGTTGGAAAGCTGGACTAAACCAGAAGCAATGGAGGGACAGGGGGCCACAGATATGGACAGTACACAGCTCTGAGTAACCTAGATGGTGCCTAGTACAACAACAGTGTAATGCCAGGATATAAAGGCTGCCACATAACTGTGTCAGTACTGACAAGTCAGTGGGCACCATCCATACCCCACCAATGACAGGGTTTTGTAGAATGTCCACACATATGCCTCATATATCTGTTCTGTTTGTCATAACATTGAATTTCTCTGGTAAACTATTGGCAAACTAATAAAGGTTGATGTGAAAGCATAAATGACAGACAGTTGAGATGCAGACTTCATACCCATAAGATAATGCAAGCTAATATGAAACCAGTCTACCAACTATCTACATTTATAAGAGCAATATTAAGATCATGTCCCCATGTTTGAGCTTGTGTCCTACTGTTATAAATTCCCCTGTCCAGATGTATGGCTGTAAG
>NC_056745.1:781576087-781598587 GCF_019279795.1 Protopterus annectens | reverse complement strand
GGGAGCACCCCCCGTCATTAATGCTGGTGATACTGCCGCTACAGGAGTATGACTGTGCATGGCCACATGAGCGCTCAGTCATCTATCTACTACATCAGCAAAATGATGTAAGGCATTACCAATGCCAATGTCATGGATGGAGTCATGCATGCCAGGCAGTGTAGAATCAATGACCCTGAGCATCCATCTGATGTACTGTTCACAGTGTGCCTGTCCCTCCATGATGGACTAAAACATGCGTCGGGTGACACTTGCTGTGACACCTCTGACAAGTGCTCAATTGCAGCAGTCCTCCTTCGAGCACCCTGTCAATCTGACTGTGTGGGACCTTGCCAGCTCTCTGGCTATGGCTAGTGTCTACAGTCACAGATGCCATAGTTGCCACACCCTCCAGTTCGATGCCACCACCCTCTGACTGTCCAATATCTGTGGCTGCTGTGGACTGGTTATGTGTGGGCATACTGACTGTGTGTGGAGACACTGGGAGACGAAGTAGGATGTCAACCAAATGGATAGATTCAGCCCCCAACAATCCTTCCTGTGCCTCACTATGGCCACCATCATCATTAGAATCTGATGAGACACTGACATCAGATTGTGAGAGGGACACACTCCAACTGCCATGGTCACATGTGAGGGGAAGACAACATGACTAAATTAATTCCTGAACTATATTGTCTGCTAATCCACACACACACACACACACACACACACACACACACACACACACACACACACGCACACACGCGCACACGCACACACACACGCACACACACACACACACACACACACACACACACACACACACACGCACACACAGTGAGGTGCCACAAATGCATTATACAGACCACACATTATGACTGATGCCATGCACAACAGACACACACAAGGCAGGTCCTTAACAACATGCAGTGCAGCTATGTCCAGTTAATGTTGATAGTACTATGCACTTGTGAGATAAGTGACATGTCGTGTATGTGCTGGACCTACACCTAAAACACAGTGCACCTGTTTCCACAATACCCTTTATAGCAGACAGCCTACACCTTCACAAAAATATGTGATAATATGTTACAGTTCGTGCAAATATGCTACTGTAATTACCAATGCAATGCACTGCAGTGAACCCCTCCACAAGTGAATATGCACGTATTGCAATATGTCTAAGCTTAACAGTTGTTTCCATGGCAAACTGGCAGACCTTAACATTCCTAGGGTATAGATGAGTCATAACAAAACAGTTCCACACTCACCGGCTACAGCATGTGGCCCCTGGCCACACCAGTGCTACCTATCAATTTGTGTGGGAGAGGTATTGTAAGCAGCATTGGTACAGGATAATATATGCATATATCAATATGTACAGTACAAACCATAATGCTACCCACATTGCTGACATTCACAATGTGTGTGCACATGTGTGCATTACAATCCCCCCCAATGCAGATTGACCTGACATATGTGTACAGGTATGCAAAGGCTGCCACTATGAATGCTAAAGTATTAATATAATGACAACTGGATGCTTACCTGGATGCTCCTTGGCTGTGGAAGCTGGGCCACCTACCTCTACAACATATGGTGTTCTTGATTCTTGTGAGCTGGAAGCTGAACCTAAGTTTGCCAGGAACTCTTCTGTGGCAGAGTGGTTGTTGTGTAGCAGGCCCTCCACCAGTACCAACACAGTGCCTAGCCACAGCTGTGGCCCTTTGCCATGCATGATGTATCAGATCAGTGGCCCAGTGTTGGACCTGCTCATACCTCCTGTCATGCTGGCCCCACAAGATTAACTGATGCCATGAGGTCTGCCCACAGTGCAGTGAGTTCTTGCTGGTTATGGTGACTACTTGACAATAGCACCTGGTGATGGAGTCTTAGGGCATCAATTATGGCGGCGGTCTCAGCTTATGAGAAAGGTGAATTTCTACGGTGGTACATCCCACCTGAAAGACATGAAGAGGGCAACACATCACAGCACCACATACATTGCTCAGCATGATGTACATACTCTGTACATCTACATTTGTCTCCACTATCCACCACTAACTCCCACATCATACCCTGCCATCTATCACCACAGTATGTATGTGGCTATCAGCAACTTAGTGGCAATACATCACGCATTGCCCTCCTGATCTTGATGTTTCCTGCTACTTGCTGCATGTCCTATATGGTGTTCAAATGCATTGTCCTGTTGCACCTATTATTGCTTGTTCATAGCCTGTCTACATTGTATGCAGTGGTGTCAGCCTCCTACTGTTGTATTAAGCACCTGAGCTGTAGGGCCACCCCTTAGGTCTCCCTGGTCTTCCGCCCTCAGAATCTGCACTATATGGCTGCTGGACAATGTCCTACAGTTTCCCCTGCCAGTCCTGGCACAGTGTAGTACCTGCCTCATGTACATTGATGGACTGCCATCTACAAACACCAGCAAGGAACACATTGCGTGAGAGATGCAATGACATTAAGGACCTACAGTCCAAACTCTCTCCCTGTCAAGCACACATATCTGTTCCCAAACAGGTTGCGAGCACAATCAATACACCTCACACCCCACCCACACCTACACAAAACACACACACATATGCAGAGGTCCTCAACATACACATCCACAAAAGAGACCTCTGAGGCAAAGCCACATGTGAATGCCACAGCACTACACAGCACATACCACACATGGCCACACATCTGTGTTCAACAGCCATGCAAGCATCACCTAATGTCAAACATATTACACATAGGATACTCCATTGTGAGACACACTGTTATGCCTCCCACCTGGCTGTATATTTGAATGTTCAGAGTTACTTGTGTGTCAGGTGACAGACTCTACCATATCGCATATGCACTGCTGTCTCGCACTAACAGGTGCTGTCATGAGTCTGTCACAGTCCATGTTGGCATGCCTGACCTGAGATGCATGTCCCTGGACTATATGCAGTGAGACATGAGTGAGCACACTGATTATGTGTCCAAGGCAGATATGTCCCTAGCCTTATGCAGCATTACGCTGTCACCCAGACTGATATTGCAATACATTTAGGAAATGATTGACCTTAACACGTGGCCTTTTATCCTGTGATACTCCATGGGGTTCCAGTACCTGTGAGCCTGGGATGATATGGTCAACAGACCACAATGCTTTGCCAGATATGGCCTCCATCTGTCTCAACTGGCCTCAGGCATCTGGCAATGGTTATCACCACCCCTATAGTGCCTTCAGTAAGACAAGTGGTGAGGTTATCACTACCAACATACAATTGTCAGTGCAGCACACATTGAAGGCCATGCTGCTAAATGCTAGGAGTTTACACATGACTCTGCCCTCAATACAAGCATTCTTAACCCTGGGAAATGCTGACATTTGTGCAGTCACACACACGTGGTTCAAACCTGCACAGAGTACCCTGGCCTTACCTGGTCAACCATCCTGTCATACACTCATACCCCGAAGTGTGGGCGGAAATGCCATGGAACATGTGATTTCAGTATATATGACACACATACACACCTCCATGCTGTACAGGCAGTAAGATGCACAGGGGACACTGCAGGGGCATTTTACCATTAGCAACACACCTATGCAAATCATAGCTAGCTACCGACTACCACATGTGCCATGAAGTCCATTCTGCCTATATGGACCTCATCAACTGTATTATGATTTGGGTCTGTACCCTGATAGTGGATCACTTGAATGACCCAAACATACATTGGAAGACGTATATATGCCAGCACACAAATGGTCAGAGAGCCACCAGCAGTGGTATTACAAACACCTTGGTGAAGCTAGGGGCTACCCCCACATGAGGTGAAGGTGTGTTGGAGCTGATATTGCACAACACAGGTTACCCCTGCAGCACCCTACAGTGTCATCCTCCAAGGCAAAGCAACCATCATGAGGTCATGTTTGCAGTCACCATCTCCCACAATACCCATCTAGCTAGGGTCAAACATACATACACCTCCAATGTGGAATACAGCCTCCTGGGGGGTGGTATACACAGTTTCACAGCCTCCAGCCCCCCTGTAAGTACTGGCAACAATATCCACACATGCACACGAGCACTATATGTGCATTTCTACAGATGCATGGTGCCAGGTATACCCGACAGGACTACATCATCCTCTGCAAGGATGCATACACCTGTTTGGTGGACATCTGCAATACATATATGTCTATAACAGGGATGACATACCACTGTCTGAGACAAAGTAGGAGCAGGTGCCCATTTTGCAGCATTGTCTCCTTAGTGTGAACAAGTAAATGGGATCACTCCTGGAAATCTGCACAGCAAACCCAGAGCACACATTGTCGACACCCACTACAGAAAATCATCTCCCATTCTGCACATATGTCTGCAACATCACAGAAAGCACTTGCATCTGCTCACTTGTGGTGGTCAAGTACACCAGCTATACCAGTGCTGTAGGCATAGCATACTTGATGCCTGACAGAGTCAGTGCAGGCTTCACTCCCTGTCACCCCATAAGTACATCAGGATGTCCACAGTACCTGCCCCCTTCTCCTATATGTAGGGACAGTTCACCAGTGCCATGTGAAAGATGGTATACATCTGCCATGGGAGCATATCACATCACGGGATGCATCCTACATGACCCCAAGTATAACCTTGCAACACCATAAGGCAATGTATTCAAAGAAGGCCTGACTACTGCCCTTGTCCCAGCCATGTGAAGGACAACCACTGTTACCCCTTTACACTAAGGTGGGGCGTCCACCAATCTGTCGCATTATACACCCATCAGTCTAACTAGACTATTCTGCAAGGCTATAGCACAGTTTATAGTGAACCTCATTAACAAGGACATTGGCGACCTCCACACTTCATCATGCACAGTTAGGCTTTGTCAAGGAAGAGATCATGTCTGTTACACTTGGTTGACCTCTTTGACACAGTCAGCAAAGCCATGGATGGGGGGGGTGACAGTGCACACTGCCTACCTTGACCAGGACAAAGTCTATGACAGTAAAATACAAATGGCTATAATAGATATACACTCCCAAGTATGCATCACACCGTACGTTATCATGGGGTAGCACACTGGCACGCTGACTCGACCCAGCTAATCCACATTGGGGAATCCACCTCAAGTGGTTGATGCATAACTAGTGGCATAACTGTTGTTCTGTGTTTGGGCCTCTATTATGTGATGTACACCTCTGAGGTGCAGGCCACAGCCATTGGCCTATGGATGACCATGCCTGCAGATGACTGCATGCTGTGTGCTGTCATGGATTTCCCTAGTGATGTGGACATCTGCCTAGGAGTGTGTCATGCAGATACATGACTGGTGCCAGACACACAGCATCAGGCCACATACCAGGAAATGCAGTGTCAACCCCTTTGAGGAGAGTGACGTAACCACATATTATCACAGTACTAACAACATCCTAGGCACGGAATCAGTTGTGAGGGATCTGTGCACACAGGTTGATGGCAACATGACATTTCATCACTGTGTTGCTTACGTTGTATGGTAAACCTTCTACATGGCCCCCTCATACATAAGGGTATGTCATCCAGGGACATGGGGCTCTAACATCCATGTATTACCCTAGTAAGGCCCATTATTGTGTAAAATGCTCTGTTCATCATTCACCTCACACAGCACATGCAGCAGCTGAGGACATCATAGAAGTTTCCCACCAGGGAGTACCAGGGTCTCAAACATCTACTATACACAGATAGGCTATAAGCCTAACCCTCTACCCAGCTTCATACATACTCCTCAGAAGGGACCTCTGTCTGGCATGCAAGGGAATCACAGACTCCACATAGTTGGGACTGCTGCACAAGTGTAACTCAAACTCCACTCTATTAACACACACACACACACACACACACACACACACACACACACACACACACACACACACACACACACACACACACACACACACACACACACTCCCTCAACCTGGTGTGTGACATCATCTGGGCTTGTTGCTGCCTCAGATATGTGTCCCACACACTCACCCTGCTGTGGGATGGACACCCTGTCCACATCAGTCAGAGTAGCTACACCATTGCAGGTGGAACCTGGATAACAGGATGGTTAACTGCACATACACCCTTGGGATACCATCTGTGTCCGTGCTGTACTGGGGTATCAAGTGCTGCCTTGCATAAACATGAGCTAACATCTGGCCTAGGCATATGGGGGCTCAGGGCCCCTAGCCTAGTAACCTTGTATGGTCCTGGTTATACCAGTTATGACCTGTGTGCTGTGACAGACAGTGTTGTTATGTGTCAACACTCATCATTGCAATCAACTGTGGTGTGTCCCCCATGGGAAACATAACAGTACCATATCATAGAGCCAACATCTGACAAATAGGAGAGTGGTATTATAAGTGCATGTGGACATTCCAGCAACATCTGTGCATATGTGCTGTAAAGTTTCCTCCTTGTAGGTGTCTGACATCTTGTTTGTGGAATGTGTACATGTGCCTGATATATGTAGACCCTCTGCCTGACACATGTGAATGTTTGGAAACCAGTTGGACAATATGTAATGGTTGTCCCTAGAGTGTGGGGAATGTGTCTTTGCATGTCAAACTCCTCAGAACACAGTAATGGTACATTAATATCTGATACTGTATTAATTTGCTTACATTGTATGCTCACTATGTACACAATGTTGCTGAGGCAGAGCCACCCCCCCACAACTACTGCCTATAACCTGCTGTCTTGCTGCAGAGGGTCACCAGGTATGCTAGCCATAGCTGTCAAGCAGTGACATACAGCCGTGGAGTACACAGTGACTTAGCAAGGTTGCATCAGGTACAGTCAGGGACACCTGGACAGTGTTTGATCTAACCCTGTATGACATTCACAGACTGAGAGGGGCTTACTGACAGTATATGATGTGATATGCCAGCTGTATCCACCAGCAGTTACTGTCACCATTGTACAACAGACATTCCAGTAACATTCCTACACGAGCTGACTATTGCTGGGGGTTTCAGGGGCCAGGGCTATGATCTATGTCACTGTAGACAGAGCCAAAAGGGAAGACTATAAGTGCTGGACAGCAGAGTAATAGCAACATGTCATTCCAAGATAAGTTGTTGAGACCTGCTGTTGAAATTCCTATTTCCCATGACTGTATCGCCCCATCTGCATTCCATAAATGGTTAATTGTATGACATATCTGGTATAGTGAGAAGAGACAGAAATCCACCACAGCAATTTCAGGATGCAGGAACACCAACACACGAAGGTTACATTCTTTTATCCCAGCGATAAACATACAGACTAAGCGCTTTCACCAGTTAAACTGGTATCATCATAGTCTGTCTTCATGAAGAAAGTCACAGACCTGTTTACCATAGGCAACAATTTGCCTTTTGTAGGTAATGCTCATGAACAGGTGATTGCCTGTGCACCAATCTGTGACTCACACTTACTGACAGCATCCAGAACAGCTGGGTTGCATTTTCATTAGCCAATGGCATGTCAACACAGTGCTATAATTAAGGCCTTCATGTAGGCCTTGACAGTTTTCCTGACCTGTGAGGAGGACATTATCAAGGTGTGGGAGCTACAGCATCACAGAGGGTAGGCAGAAATACTGTTCACTGTTTGGCTTGATGTGGTATGTCCACAGGTTTACAGGCTATGTCTGGACATTGTTAACAGACTTTCTGATTCTGTGGTAGGTTACTGTTTAACAATGTCTGTTGGGGTCAGTAAGGAGACAGGCATATGTGAGTGTCGTACATCATTTTTTATCCGAATGTGCATGCTGCTGCAGTTGATGCTGGACTATCGGCTGTGTATGTTTGCAGCGGGAGACTCTGACACATATCCCTGTCACCTGAACATTCCACCCCAACCATTTATGTATGGGTGTTGTGTGGATGCCCTGTCCTAGGTGTTTGGAAGGTATGGTAGGTCTGTAGCAGGCAGCTGAACATAGTGTTACATGTGTAGCAGGTCCCAGCTGATGCATTCTGGCCAGGAGTCATACTGGGGATTGTGAAGACATTGGGGGACAGCAGGCTATATATCTCAATGAGGGAGCAGTGTCAGCTGTTGTGTCACAGCATGGCCAGGGTGAGGGTATCCATAACAGTCCAGGTGAGGCATATGCCTCTGGTACATATGTGAAGCAGTAGTGCCATCCAAAGAGTGGTAGGGGACATTTACGACACATATTCATATTTGTGACGTGTCCCACCCTCCAGGCCTTTGACGTGCTACTCTGGGTGGCAGTGACAGCAGTATCAGCAGCCAGTTCTGCTGAACATTGCAGGGCTCAGTTATTTCTATCTTGTATTGACAAGCATGTAGTTGTCATGCAACAGACTGGACTGTGGGCCTGAACTGTAGGTGTTCAGGTGTCAGACATGCTAGGAATGTAACAGATAAAGCTACTGAGTCATTATTATGGGAGGTACAGTTGCAAGACATATGTACATGCATACAGTGTGTTACACAGGAGTGGCATGAACATGTGTGTTTGGATGGCTATGACGTGTGACACTGACCTTTCAGTCATGCTTTTGTAACCTCAAGTCTGCACTGACTTACCAGTACGTCAGCACACAGAATAGGTTTGATGACAACCATGCCATAAGTAGGTGGCACAACTGTGGACATTCTGCAATAGTCTGTGCAGTTGTTAGCTCTACCTGATATCATAGGCCTCCCGTACATCCATCAACATGTCTTTGGCTGTGTATTGGTTTGGTGTCTGCATCACAAGCCCAAGTATGCTGTCATCTATCACATTATATGTAGAAGTAGTGTGTCACTGGTAATCAGGATATCTTTGTAAAAACACCAGCAATTCTCCAGAGCTGAGTTGGCCTAGTTTTCTAAAGCACTATGCTGTAGTTCAGAGGGTCCTGAGTTTGAGCCTTGGTAGGGGTGATTATTTTATTGATGTGCATAACAGTGTCAGAATCAGACAAGGTGATTAAAGCGGTTTTAAGCAGTTTTAAGTGGGTTTGCATGGGTTTGTGCAACACAATGCTAAGCAGCTTTTAGTCCCGCTTAAACCCACACTATTCCAAAAAAAAAAGAAAAAAAGGGGTGATAGGAAAGTAGTGAAATAAGGGCAAGCAGGGGGGGAACAATATGAAAGGCAGGTAGGGATATGCAGAGCGGGTTTAAAAATGGAACATAGCCCTTCATTTCTTCTACATCAACAGCTGCGCATGTTGTGTACAATTTGTATTTGAAGCTTCACATCCCACAGGGAGGGGTGATGGTGACATAACTTTGTTGATTAATTGCTGGGATGATTGATTTAGGGCAGTGTATGTGGTGGCTAAATGGAGAGCTATGTATGGGGTGATATATATATATATATTTTGCGGGACAGATGTCCTTTTTTTGTTAAGGAGAGAGTGGAATGTTGGGGAAGAGTTGTAGGTATGTTTGAGAAGGTAGGTTGGGTAAGAGAGACTGCATTTGCAGGTAGACAAGACAGACAAGACAGTGAACAGGTGCGGTGTATGACACATGAGGGGGGTAAACACCTTGGACAGGGATGGTGTTTGTGTATCAGAGGACCAAGTGTCCCCAGATGAAAACAGTGGGACTGAGCTCCCTACTGATGGGCAGTCAACACTGCCCCTTCACGACCCCGAAGGTGGCTGTGCTGAGGTCTGGGTGACGGGGCTGGCCTGCTCTTCCAAGTGCGCCAGTCTGCCCTCGAACTGGCACAGTCAGTCATCCAAATTGTGCTGGATAATCCTGTGCACCATGCCTAGGAACTGAGTTCAGGTGACAACATCCTCTCCACGCCTGAGCACGGGAGAGGACGGTCCCTGTCCCCTGAAGTGGTTCCACCCAAGGGTAGTTCAGGACCAGTGGAGGAGGCAGCTCCAGGTTGGGTCCCAGATGTGCTGTGACCCGATGCCATGGCTAGATGAGGTGAGATAGGTGGATCAGTTGGAACCAGCCTACCCAAGCGTGCTATGGTGTTGAGATTTGTCAAAGTGCATTGGTTAGTCATGAACAGAACATTTCAACATTAGTTATAACAGCATGCATGGGTCTTCCAATTAACCCAAAACAATAGAAATGTTTAGTATACTGAACACAGGCATAAATGGAATAACAGTAATTATTGTAATAGCATGCCAGTAACAGTTACGGCAAAAGGCCAAAAACATTGGTATTTCAACAAGGTATGTCAGTATGCAACAATTATAATATATAACCAATAATCCAACAGAAGGCCCAACATTAGGTTTTGAGAACAACATATGTGAAAGTGGAACTATACCAGTAGTATAAGAATAATGATTTTTGATGCAGATAAGGGGTGGGAAGAGAGAAAGACATTCCATAAACAACAGTATAGGCTATATTATTCATAACAGTACTGCTCATTACTCTACAGGTCTGCCTTTACTTTATGTCTACAAGTGCCCTATAGCTTCTGTAGCATGTACATACCTCTCAAGCTATCCAGATGGGATGGTATTGGCCAAGCTGTAACACCTACAGGTACAGAACTACAGGGGACTATTACTTGTCAGGGGAACATATATGACTACCAAGTTGTGCTCTGCACTGATGTTGTGTGAGTGTGCTACTGGCATACTTCAACTAGGTTTATCTCTGTGTCCAAGGTTTTTGGCAGCAGTGATCACTATCCATGACAGTGTGACACTTGAGAGGCATGTATTGTGCACAGTACAGAGAGTTTGCATTTTTCCTACTGTCATTGGCAGGCATGGGGTTAGACTATCAGCAGATATTCATAGACACACCAGACATGCAGTTGTACCAACAATAGAGCATTTAATTTGTCTTATTAACTTGGAATAGTACTGTACTTCATGTCATGTTATTTAATGGAGTATTATCACCTTGCTGAGAAATGCTGTTTATGCACTACTACAGCTGGACACAGACATTAGTATACCCTTCATGCAGCTATTGCAGACATTTATTTACCTGTACATCCTGTGGGGAGAAAAATCTGTAAACAATACATAACTGTTTGTACAAATAGTCAATACTGTTTGTCTGTTACTATAAATATATCTTAGTACCTGTCCTTCAATTCAAACCCTGATCTGTGTGTGGCAAAATGAACAACATATATAGTTCTTATCACACTGAGCTGCTGGGCCATTGCTGTATGCTGACTGACTGATGTGTACCTAAAGCTCACCTGATGACAAACTGTGACCTGGTAATATAGGTAGAGTGTCACACAAGACTGCAGTGACAGTTGAACATACACACATGAGATTCATGCATGACAGACATATAGGTGAATTGTGTATTAATACTTGGAATGCATGTGTACACAATTAACCCCTCATGAATGGGAATATATGTGATCTGTATAGACCATATTGGGGTGCTAGGCTGCCTACCTGACACATATACATTTGCAGATGGTATATTTGCAGTATACAGCTATTACACTTTCATATTTGCCTGCATCAGCATACCTACGTTCAAGGATGCATATAGATGAAATGCAAAGGTTAACACAAGATAATCCTCAGAGAAACCCTCTATAATACCTTAGACAATACTACTCTAGAGTCAGATCTTAGTGCAGAACAAATATCATATTGCATTATATCTTGTAGTACAGCTCCACATCTACAGTTTACTGTGACAGTTATTTATTGGCCAACCTTCATTCACTTCATGGTGTTATACCCAAGTTTACTTCACAAAACCTGTAATATTTGATTTCTTAAACAACAGCCCAGAATACGCACAACAATTGGCAGAAGACAGATTTATTCCAGGTGATATGACACAGTGATGGGGATACAGCTGATAATCTTTATTGTTCTAAACTTTACATAATGCAGGTGTTGGAACACATCTGTTATCATACAATCTATGCAGTACTACCTTTATTTCTTCACAATTCTGACTGCAATTGTACTGTATTTCCTGTAGATTAGGGATGCAGTTAATTTATTCCCTTCACATTTTCAATGCCGGTGTATTTTATTACCAGAACATGTATTATTTATACAGTATACACATGTTATTCACACACATTATTAATGCTGTATTAACTTTCTTAATGCAACAGTAACATGTTTCATGCTTTCATCTATATTGAATTGTACCAGGTAATACTCACTTATATCAGGCCAGGTCTATGTACACATTCACTGCAGTACACTCACAACAGACTATACCTACTGGCAGTTACTACTTTACTCTTTCTTAATTAGATTACTATATATTGCAAGATATAGCGATACTCACCACACTCTCGGTGCATTGTGACCAGGTGCCCTGCATGGGCCTCCAAGTTGCAAGCCCTCTCCTCTGCAGCTGTGGGGGGGAAACACACCATTATGCATCCCTGTCTATCAGATATTCACCCTAGAATTTAGTAAATCAATGGTTCTTATACTTACAAACTTCTGTGGCATTGCAGTCCCAAGCATCTTGGATCCACTAGGCCAAGAGCTTCCCTTGCTTTACTTCAGGTCATCATAATGATGATGTACCTGCTCACCAGTGCAGGGAATTCCAGTTGCAGTGGTGCGGTCATATGCCAAATGGTCGCAGGCCTCTGACTTGTATTCAGAGCCCTCGTACTGACTCTGCAGCAGTCTATCGCCATGGTCTTTGACAAGGAGCCCAACCATGACCCTGGACTCCAAAATGGCCCAGCGCTGTGCCCAGAAGCATGCTCCCTCTCCATCTCCAGCCATAGCTCCTGCAGTTATTAAACTCCAACAGGTTCTGGCTATATTCCCACCTGTTCAGCTTAAATAAGGCTGCTTTTCTTGCCCCTGTCACCATTGGACCATTTTTAAAAATGCTAAGCAAAGTTTAGCATTGTGTAAACCCATTAAGCTTGGTTGAGCAGTGCTTAAACTGGCAATGCTAAGCAGTGCTTAATGGTGTGCAAACCAGCTTAGTTGAGCTGAGGACTGCTTAAACTGCAATTGCTTAGCAGTACCCAAACCAGCTAAGTGGAGCTGTGTGTTGCTAACTACTGCTAAAACAGGTCCTGCTTAAGCATTTCTTGGTTGGGCTTAGCAATGCTTAGCACAGCTTATCTATGGGCAAACCAGAGTTTTTCATAAATAAAAATAAAGTATTGAAAGTAATTGTTCATTAATGATACTTTATTAATATGAGTATCTATTTTGCATTATATCTCCTACACATATGCATTTCACTATGTTATCTGGCATTGTAACTTTCATGTATTTGACACTTGTGTGCAACTGGGGCTTTTATCCTTGGGTCTCTGCTGCAACCAGGATTCTGGTCCAGCTGGACTAACCCGGTTAACAAATGTCAATGTTTACATAAAAAAATAATAATAATAATTTTCCTATCGCATGTAAAAAAAATTTTTTTTAAACATTTCCCTATCGCATGTAAAAAGTTGAATAGCCTGTATTCGAACCATGCACCTACTGCACATGAGGCCATCACTCTAACCATTCTGCTACTGAAGATATGGTAATTAGAGCTATACAGTTCTACATAGCTCTCAGTTATATTTAAGAACTGCTGAGTGCCACGCCATGCCATGCAAACCCACTCAGCTATGCTTAAATTTGACCTTTTTCATTAAAATTAAAAGCATCTGGTTTCTATTTTTAGATGTCTGGCACATGTTCATTGCTAAGCGGTATGCAGCACCACACAAACACAAGGAACTGAAGATTTGTATTTCAGTGCTGTCCAGCACTTTGACAGTACAGAGGGTGGGCTACACATCTCCGAGTACTGTAAACCCCCCCCCACACTGATTCAATAACCGTGTACATGGCTCTCGCTCAGTAGCACGTCTTCATTAATATGCAAGGCACACTGCCGAGGGGGAGCTGCAGACACGGCCATGGTTCACTCCATGTACGACTTGCACTATTCCTACATGGAGTTTATTAAATCTGGGGGAACATCTCTTTTATTACATGGTTATAAACTAATTTAAGTTTTCAGTTATTCTTCTAAAGTTAACTTTTTCTTGGGTTTGTTCAGTGCCATGGAACTGAAAAAATTATGTCAGTCAAACGATACAGTGGGTAACTGAAAATAAGTTAGTATTGATAGAGTCTTTGCTGATAATGAGCAATGGCTTAAAGGAAACAAGAAAGGCAGTCAAAACTTACTGGTGTGTGTGATAACAGTGACAGCAAAAAAGCAGTGACAAAAAGGTGGAAAACTAAAGAGTGCGCAAAAGTCCAAGATATTGTGAAATATGTAGAGGAATTAAGGGTAGTTGAGGAAATGCATTTACAAAGAAAAAACAAAAGAGTATAGAAAATGGCTTGTTTAGTTTAAATAACATGAGTATAACCTGAGGAGTAGAAAAAGGCACAAGTTTCTCTCTCGGCGGAAGGGGGTGTGGAAGTGCTTAGTCAATAACATATTGTTAGTAAGCCAACATACAGATAGGAAAATGTTATAATTTGACATTGTTTATTGAATATATAAATTTACTGTATTAATGTTTATTAATGAAATTGTTTTGTGTGCATCAAATGCTTTGTTTCTAAGAACTTGGAATTGTTTTTAATAAATATTTTACAGAAAACAGAGTTCATGTCAGCTAACTGTGCTAAGATTTATTTTATAAAATTACCGATCACTTGAAAAAGTGAATAGGTATAGTATAGGGCTTTTAGTTGTTGCTCTGCATATTATGTAGGCAAAGTTCCCAAGATTTTAAAATTAAGAATGGCTGACCTTTTTACTGACATCAGGGTTGTCCATAAGAAAAGTGCTTTTTATAAGCAAACATTAAGACATTCTGGGGCAAATTTCATTTTTATAGAGTTGGAAAAGTTAGTGAAGGGTGGTAATAAATGGTTTGGCAAGATCTGCTGTCTAAAAGGACAGCAATGGATTTTTGTTCTCAGTACATCATTTTCACCAGGGACAGATAAATATTTTTTTAATTTGCATTTGTTGTTATGTAATGGAGCCTGTATGTTTTCAAAATGATCACTAGATGGCAGCATTTATTCTTATTTACTACAAAAACTTATCAAACAGTTCAATTAGTAAACTTAATTCTTTCCTTTATTTAAAGAAAGGTTAGTGAAGGGAGCTAATAAGAAAATGGGTAGGCTAGATCTATCATTCAAAATGGAACAACAGATTATTACCTTAGGTACATTGTTTCTGAATTATTATTTTTTTTGTTATCTTGAAGAGATAAATGACTATATGTATATATGGCTCTTTGTGTGCTAGCTTTTTATACTGATGAAGTATATGTAGCACCTTAAACTAGTTTATCTGTTTGGTGCATTACCTTAATAAAAAATGTTGGAAAATTGTTCACAGTGTGTTGATACAGCCTATACACTACTACTATGCATAACCTGGTCACCCCTGGTGGTGGTAACAGATGCATTATTTTATACTGTGTTGCATCTGCGCCAATAGCTATGGACCAGATGGTGCCCCTTTGTCAGTGATGCAAAGTGCCTCCCCTGCCTCTGCCAAAGTTGTGATACTGCTGCTGCTCCATATTCCTCCACTGTTTTCACCCCACCCTTATGTCGGTGGTACAACTGGAATAAAAGATCCTGGCAAGATGATTACTACAATACTATATACTCTGCAGTGCAAGCAGAAGAAAATCATGCAGCAAATGCCTGCACTGTATTGCAGTGCCTCTCCTGAAATATCTGACTAATGAAACATCACTTCAGTCAGCAGAACATCTTCTCCACTGTGGTTTATGTTTCCATATGAGCTGCATCATAGGTTGCTTCCTGCATGGCTTTGAGGTTGCAGATGGGGCTCATCAACCACTGGCTGTAGGACATAATTTGTCATTGTTTGCAACACAAGGCAAACAACATATTTTATGTGGTCTACTCTCTGCTTGCACTGTACCTCTGTGTATAATTCTGCCTATCTTGCATGCATAGTTCACCTATCAACAATATGATCTTGTGGTAAATCCCATCACAGAAGCCCTTTGGTATAGGGCAGATATGAGTCAGATATGTGAATCATAGGAAGTGACAGGATGACACATAAACACAATACAAGGAGGGCATCACAGAACAGCTGGTTGTTCAGATATGGTACAGAAGATTGATAACACAGAGCTGGTTGTTAAGGAAGTGGAAACCCTTTCTGCAGATGTATTTTACACAGGGCTACATTCACAACACTGAACTATCAGAACACTGAATGACCTTACCCCAATATAAAAGGCTAAACCTGGAAATGCCAATGAGACTGCAGTACAGTGGAGATTGGTGCTTCCCTTTTCCCCACTCTAGTGTGCCCTCAGAGTTGGTGTATATAATAAACAGGGGGTGGGGGCAGGGGTGTGGGGAGGTTGCAGCGGTGGCTTTTTGCCCTGCACATAACTTGAGCTAAGTTTTTTGTCAGTGTGGGTTTCAACCTTTTGTGGTGAATGTAATGTCATTCGATGTTCTGATCATTATGAATATATTCCACCCGCAATAAATAGCCTTAGTTTATTCCTCTAAATTATAATTTCACTAGCTCTGCTAGCATTTACAGTTGTTATAAACTCCAGTCTGCTTATTTTAATTAAAAAAAACACAAGCAGACACAAGGTATAACTAACTTTTGGCAATTAATTGTTAGTAACACTACATTTAACAATTTTATCCCAAACAATGGACTTTTTCAGAACTGAATACTTAAATCTATTAACAGTTATAGAAACTTGATCAAATCCCATAACCCTAAAAACAATTCCTTAAGGAGCCTGACTGTCAATAAATGCAAATACAACTATATCTAATACAAAATGTATAAAATATATATAACAAGAACAAAATTATTTGCTGACACCACCAGTTTGTGTCTTTTGGCTTTTCCCGGTTAGGGGTCGCCACAGTGGAACTCCGGTCCGCTAATGATTGTCAGTAGAGTTTTACATGCTGGCTTGCCGGGCCTAATGCACAACCTTCAATTAAGGAACGTCCATTCACGCATGTCGCCACACAGAAGATGCTCTAACTGAGGATCGAATGGGCGACGTCTAACTTTGAGGCGACAACGCTACTGCAGCACCACCACCATAGTGTCAACTTTCATAAAAAAATATATTGGATACATAGAAAGAGAATTTCCTAAAAGACTGACATACTGCAGTGTTTACCCAAATCATTTGCACAATTGTTATTCTTAACTGCATTTATGTGCTCACTAATTTATTCTCTAAACCTTCTAGCAGTTCCTCCAATATAAAAACTTCCATATTAGAAATGTTTTTACTTTTGGGGGTATACATTTTGCCTTTTAACAAAAAATGTTGTCCTTCACTGATGTAGCTACAGCATTTACATTATTTGAATTCTTAGTTACCCAACATTAAACAACCATTCAGTGCCACAGGACCATTTTTCTCATCATACAGTTCCAACATACTTTTAATATAGAGTCCTTCTAACTAATATAAATGTGCTCTTATCAATCTTCTGTACCATATCTGGTTACCTATAGAATACTTTCCAATTTCTTTAACTAACTTCTTTATGTACTTTTTATCAACACTATAAGTCACTATAAAGGAGTTAGCAAATTCATTCATCATTTACATCACTCAGCTGTTTCATTACACACTATTTTCAAACTGGATGCCTTCAAAACTGGGCCATAGAATCCCTCACATTCACTCTTTACCTTTTCAAAAAATATTAAAAAATGATTTTTGTATCCACTTTCCAAGAACATATACTTTACAATATCCCATTTTGAACAAAAATGCCATCAACAGAATTCAGCCCAGATACTCTAACACATTGTGTCTTGATTACATTCCACTTTGTATGTTGTGGATAACCACTAGGTGCAAGTATAAACTTATTTACATATATAGGCTTACTATTTAAATGTGATTCAAAGTTATTTTTTATTATCTTCATCTAATATGATGTTCACATTTAAAAATGTTGCATTCTGTTCATCTATTATACATGTTAAAAGCAAAAAAGTTTGTACAATTACTTAACAAAGTTTCAGTAGTCACCATAAATTCATCTGTTACATCCATGAAAAATAGATCATCAAAAATGGGCATATAATTAAACAAGCTTCAAGTAGTTTGTCGTATATAATCAAGTCCTTTCCTTCTCATTCATAAATAGGTTTGCAAAGGTGGAACCACATTTGGCCCCATTGCCAAACCCTTCAATTGCTTACAATCTGCCTGAAAAATACCAATAAGTTATTACTTAACGCAATTTTCAACAGTATGCAAAAAGTATTGATCTTTTAATTTGCCAAACTAGAAACTGCTGGCAAAACCTCCTTACCAATTCTGATCCCATGTTTTGTGGAATGATAGTACATAATGATGTAATATCAGCTGTGGCCATAATACAGTTATTAAATTCAAACTGGACCTCTAAACAATTCTACTTCTGTAAGAAATTCCATGAATCCTTAATGTAAGAAGCCACGTTCTGTATAATACAATTTTAATTTATAATCTTAATATGTGGAAGGTCCCTCCATCTTTGAGCCCTTTTGTGAAAATTAATACATTAAAGATAGAAGGTTTTGCAGGATTCTCACCATATAGCCAGTGAGGGTACCGCAGGCTCTGTCTCTGTTATATCTGCTACCAGCCCTGTCAGCTCTTGTCAGGTAACATCCTCACCACCTCCAGTAAAACTAATCCCGATGGGTGCAAGTGCACCAGCCCCTGGGACAGAGCTACCTAATGTAGATGGTACAGGTAGTGTAGGTGTTGTGGACGCAACACTGACAGGTTGTGACCAAAAGTGCTGAGTGCCTGTATTTCTGTGTGCGGTGTCACAGCAGCCACCAGTGGAAGGATGGCAGTCCAAGCTGCTGTGGCCAGCCTAGCTCCCTGTTCTGGTGGTGGTGGTGATTAGGCAGGAATGAATGTTGAAATGCAATGAAAGGTAAAACAAAACAAAACAAAAATCTAATTAAAAGGAACTTCTACCAATGATAGTAAGAAAGTTGGTGGAGGGAGACCAAAAAACAATATATATCATTAATATTTTGCAAAGTTAATGCCGCAGTCATTACATATTCCACTTACATTTTAAGATTCTTTACATCCAGATATGAACGTGTCAGACCAGGAATTAATGATACAGTAACTTTACCATATTCCTGTCAATCACAATTGTAAACATTCTACAATAAGTTTAAGTATTTTAAAACCGGTTTATGGAGAACAGTTAATTAACTGTATATTTAGCCTCACTACATGCTATTATATGTTACAATTAAGGATAATAAGTATTGGGCTGCAAATGAATATCAGTCAACAGTTTATGTTTTCTGGAATTGACCCCACACGCATAAGTCTTTACCTAACCTTTGAATTGTTCAAAGCTGCATGAGCTAATCATTCAGGCCTGTATAGTTTGCAGATGTAGAATATGCATGCTCATGTAGTTGTCTGAAAATCACTTATGGCCTGATGTCCACATTACTGATAACCTATTGGTAAAATCAGTGCTATCATGAAATGGCAGTCAGTCATACTTGAACCCATGCTTACCCTGTGCATCTTTGAAGCATCATAATATTTTCTGATGCACCTTCCAGGTGTTTTTTTTTTCAATTTCTGTAGAGACATCAGTTAAAAAAACAGTAATGAAGACTTGTGTGCATTGCCATGTCATGGTAGTATATTGCATGGTTATTGGGCCATATACTTACACAACTGAAGTGCTATATGGGATCTTTAATGGTCCTTCCATCGGCTAACAAGGTCCTGTTTTTGACTTTTTATGTCATGGAATGCCAGTAGCATGGGTGAAAGAACTGGTTAAAAGATTCTAAACCTCAGCCTTGCACTTAGATCCAGTTAAGCCACCTTGCAGCAGCGTCTGGCTGTAACTGTTAATGAGGAGGGCTACAAATATGAGGATCACATCCTCCTCGCACCACCTCTGTGCTCTACACATAGGACTGGTCTCACCACTGCCTGCTATGTCTTTCCTTAACAGTTGAATTCAAATGAATTTAAGAGTCAAAGTAAAGCAGGGGCTCATACAAAAAGTAAAACAGCAGTATAAATGGACTTGGCAACGTACCAAATAAAAAATACTTTAATATTCAAACAGCAAAGGTTTCGGGCTTTCACAAAACCCTTCCTCAGTGGTAGATACATTAAAACAATAATAGTGCTCTTAAATACTACACTACAACCAACACAGCCAATAACATTTCATTATCAATAAATCAATTAAGTCAAGGGGCGGCTTGAATAACAAACGAGGTTAAAGAATATGAATGGATTCTAGAATCACAAGCTGATTGTCCACCAGGTATTAATCAAACTGTTACATTGAAACCAGTACCTAAGTTTAAACAATCATGCTTGAAATAGCTTTATGAAAAATATTTTTTTATTGTGTTTTTTTAAAAGTATATGTTGACTTGATTTATTGATAATGAAATGTTATTGGCTGTGTTGGTTTTAGTATAGTATTTAAGGACACTATTATTGTTTGAATGTATTTAGCACTGAGGAAGAGTTTTGTGAAAGCCTGAAAGCTTTGTTGTTTGAATATTATATATATATATATATATATATATATATATATATATATATATATATGTATATATATATATATAAATATATACACACACACACATATATATATATATATATATATATATATATATATATAAATATATATACATATATATATATATATATATATATATATATATATATAGATATAGATATAGATATACACACAGACACAGGCATATGCTCCACGTGACTTGACCACATATAGATATAGATATAGATATACACACAGACACAGGCATATGCTCCACGTGACTTGACCACATGTAGCCTAATGGTGATATCTCAGTTACATTTCAATTGACATTATTCTATGTGCTCAAGGATGGTTAATAGCATTCAAAACATTAACAGTCTGATACAGAAATATGCAGAAATGTGTAATCACCTGCATGATATTTTTGTTCCTCTGTATTGTCCTTATGTACATTTTGTTTCAGTATTACAGGATGCTTTAGTATCACATAAAAAGTATGAGTAATAGCACCTAATAAATGAATGAATGACAAAAGTATACAAGAACTTCTGAACTCTGTGTATTAAGTAGAAAAGCCACAGAGGAACTAACATTACAAGTGTGCAAGGGGAGGACTACAAATGTGTACATAACTTGGAATATACCTATATAACATAATCTACATCTTTATGTAAACTGGGAAATATGCAGTATGTACTACACAACTGTGTATATGTCAAGTAATAATTTTTCTGGTGATGTTTGCCATGTGATTCTACTTTACTGCATTATATATGCAGACTGATATGGTAATACTCAGATGAAGACCTGTTCTGTGTATGACAGTCCTGTAACTGTTGCATTATATGCTGTCCCTTAATTGGAGTGATAATTTGAGGCATAAATGCTTTTATGCAGAATACTTTCTCCTTGCATTGATTGCTTGTATATCTTAAATGCTAACTGGTGCATGCCACTGCCAAGCTATGGTGTGCAGCCAATGGCAAGGTAATGATTTTTGTTAATTTTAGCCATAGGGTGGGCAAGAAGTACAATTTCTCTACAGTCATTACTGACAGTGCACTACACTGTCACAATGCCATTTTACATTGTTGTAAGTGTGTATGATGTGCTTATGATTTAATTGACATCATTATTGTTTTATTGCAGAACAAATGATGAGGAAAGGGGCATACAGAGTACCCCCTAGCATACTCTAGGAGGATTTACACTTCATCAGTATACAAATATGTCACTAAAGCAGTGTAAACACGTTTTTCAAGCTGTTTTTGCTGTGATCTTTATATTCAACTACCTTACTACCTTGCTTTTGTATTTATCTGCACATTTATCATGCATTCTGCAACATGCACACAGAAATGTGTTGTTGTTATAGTTATTATTATTATCATTATTATTATTATTATTATTATTACTATTATTATTATTATTATTATTCAAGTGACCACTCTGGAGACACATATGTAACAGTATCAGGATTATCACCAACAATCAACTCATACAAATATTTCAGCATTAATATTATTAATTGTATGAGTGTATAGAAGGTATAAAGTATATTAAGATGGGGGGGAAATGATCCCATTTTATGCCAATTAAAGGTATACAGGTATAACATCCATTATGTGGGTTCAAACCCAGCACTTACTGTGTTGCCATCTATTGCATAGTTCATTACCACATGCTACCATTCAGGCAGTTAAAAATGCAGTAATATTCTGCATTCAGTAATGTCCAATATGATGACTGGGACACACCAACAGCAGTCTTATTTGCAAGACTGATGGCTGTCTTTGTGCAAGCAGATTATTTTTTTTCAGTTTTTGCCACAGTATGGGAACTGATATTCCCTAAAGGACACCCATAACTGGCACCAATGCACAATGCGAAATGCCATGCACAAGATGAAAAATGTTGATAAAATGCAAGTGTAATAATTTCTCAACTGTGTAGGTTTCAACAAGCGCAATGTATACAGTAATAGTCCATACTATCAATTAGACAAC
>NC_056745.1:781548587-781571087 GCF_019279795.1 Protopterus annectens | reverse complement strand
TCCTTCTGCTGGCTGTGTGCACAATTCACAAAAATAAAACAATACAAGTGTGTGAAGCAGTTTCGGATGCAATCCCAACAACAAAAGGTGATATTCATATGCAAATATTACAGTAACACATATGGTGGAGGTGACCCCCACCCTCTCCTACCCCAGGAAAAAATACTGTACAAAGTAATCAGGCCAAGTACACTTCTTTTAAACTGCATGGAACTCCATCTTGTTGGTATGTAACCGGTAACTGCAAGCTGACGTGCTGTGGTAAAACGGAATAACAAACTCAGGTCCCAGTCCCAGACAGTGCACACATGTTAAATTATTATTTTCTTTCTCTGAAATCGGCAGCATAACTTAACTTGCTAAAATCAATGTGATAGCAAATGTGAACCGACCCTACCACCACTATTGCATTAAAGCTATCTAAAGAGAGTTCTAATTGTGAGTCTTTGAGTTCCTTCTTGCTATAGAACCGCACTGTGCCAGAAATACCAGTACAAAGTTGAGTTGAAACAAGTGCCATAATAATAACATATTTCAGCCATCCAGTACTCTGCCAGACTTTGTAACACAGCCCAACATGACTGTAACTGCAACTGCCAAAAAACAGCTACACCTAGTACACCAACTGTAATTAAAGACATTAAAAAAGGGTGGGAGGGGTCCTCGTGACATGCCAATAATTTCACAGTTGCACACCACACTTGACAAAACACAGCAAATGAAGTAGTTATGGAACAAACAATCCTATGTTAATCACGCTGTGTTTTAGTTGAAAATATACAATTTTCAGCTGATTCAATGGAGACATTTGGTAGCAGAAAACCAGATTCCCATCCTCAGAAATCTATTGACAGCAATCAAAAAATGCTGCTCAAACAAGTCCAGGAACTGCCCTTTGTCTATAGAAAAGAATTCAACTTAGATCCTTTTGTCAAGGTCAAAGTTTAACTGCCAGTGCATGGCTAATGAAAATCTGAACAGATGCCCATAATCTCCAGTCTTCTTGATAACATTCTGGGTGTCCAGGTTGAATGCAAATAAATAAGTCCCCAGTTCAGCAGCAACAAGAAAAGCATGCACATAAAAATTGGTGTGCTTAAGGAGGACATGCTGAATTGCTAATCAGTGGTTGTGCTTCTAAGCTTCTTCACATGGGCTCTGGCATCAAACAACTGTTTTTTTTAGTCTATGGCCTCTAAGTTACTCTGATAGGCAGTTAGGCACTGTTTGACAATGTGGATGTCCTTACGCATGCCCCTGCACATTGCGGGGTATGCCGATATGAGGGGGTTGGTTAATGTTCATCCTTCCTTTACATCTTTGTTGTGGGACTAACCTACTGCTCCTTTCCATAGATATAAATGCAATACACAGGCTTGGATTGCATGAACTTGTGCTATATGGACAGTGTTTGATTCATAATAAGGCCTTTTATACACTGGTACAAGATCCACTGATTTTGAGGTGTTATTGAGACAATCCATCATTTTGCATTATACATGAATTCCATTGTGGGTGTTCCCCAGAACTTCTCAGTTCACTGTGTATTACGATTGCCTGTAATACTTCACTAACAACTTTTCTTTTCATTAGATCAAAAGTAGAAATCCTTTATATTTCCTGGAATGTTTTTTTCCATTTGCAACATTCTATAGCTAGCATGATATGGTCATATTTAGTGTTGTGGTGCATTATAATCTTTAAGGTTATACCAGTTTAAGATGACTTTTTGTGAAAGCATGCACTGTCATTACTACCCGAATGCTTCATAAGGAAATCTCAATGGGTATATTGCAAAAGTATGAGGGTGAACTTTGAAGCCTGGAATTGCGACAATGAAATAAAATGTGTGAACACCGATGAGAATTGGACTTGCTTTTATTTCAAACTATATTCAATAGTTCAAAAAATGTTCCAATTGTGCTTGACTCATATAAAAGGAAATACACTTTAGAGGAATGCTAACTGGAATTAAGTAGAAAGAAAGTTATTTTGGCAGACGGAAATACAACCTCCTCTAAGAAACAGTTTTAAATACAAAAATGTTTTGATCTGCTCAGACTAGTTATAATGAAAGCAATGAAAAGTGCAAACTTGCTTCAGCATTTCACAATAAGGATAATAAGGGATGTTTTTATAAGCACATAAGAAGCATAGTAATAGTAATAGTAATAGTAATAGTAATAGTAATAGTAACAGTAACAGTAACAGTAATAGTAATAGTAATAGTAATAGTAACAGTAACAGTAACAGTAATAGTAACAGTAATAGTAATAGTAATAGTAACAGTAATAGTAACAGTAATAGTAATAGTAATAGTAATAGTAATAGTAATAGTAATAGTAATAGTAATAGTAATAGTAACAGTAACAGTAACAGTAATAGTAATAGTAATAGTAATACTAACAGTAATAGTAATAGTAATAGTAATAGTAATAGTAATAGTAATAGTAATAGTCTTACACTGAAAAAATGGAACTATTATTGGAAGTATCCAGATTGCATTAATGTTGCCAAATGTGTTTCAAGTATAGACAATCTGAAATCAGACCAATCCTTTTGTGGCTTGAATCATTACAAAACAAGTTGTCTTAGTATAATGAATGAGCGGATAGAAGATGTCCTTAAAAATCAAAGCTGATTGTACTGCAGACCTGACAAACTGAATAGGTATTTTATGTCTAAAGTGAGAGAATGTCTAGACCTTGATTTTTTTTTTGTTCAGCACTATTTATTATATATGCATGTTGCTTCTCAGTTTAAACAACAAAAATACATTTTCCTCATCTTTAAAGGAGGAGCTGTAGGAGATGTTAACAGTTACAGACCAATAACCATTACTGGAATAATATGTAAATGATTTGAAAGAGACCTGTTGTAGCTAATTGCTGAGTCTTTGTCCAATAGTTTTACTAGCCAGTATGGCTTTAGTATAGGAAGATCCTGTATTGCAAATTCAATAAGCTTTTAAACACTAGTAGCTATTTTGAACATAGGTCTGCTAGTACATAATATTTTTGATTAAGCCAAAGTCTTTGATTACATCCCTTACTAAACAATTATTCACACATTGCAAATGTGTGGGGTAAATCCTTTCACAGTTATCTGGATAAGCCATTATCTGTTAGAAGAGAATATGCAGTTACCCAGGGATTCATTAACAAGTGTGTACACTTCACGCTAAGCCTACATGATTTGTGCATGCTAAAGCTGCTACAAAAGCCTTTACATTGAGCAGCAACTTTTCATGGGCAGCACAAGTATTAGTGGCTATGAAAAGTTGCACAGAAGCTCGAGCAGAAAATGTAAAGGAAAAAGGAGTTGCCTGCAGGTAAACCTAGTGAGTGAGCGCATGCGGACAGCATAATACAAGGCAAGGTCAACTTTAATGAAAGAATTAAGATCTAGAGGAAGATAAACAGGGACACTGTACTCAGATATAGGGATAAGTGCACATATAAGAAATATGGGCAGCTAAATGGGGAAATTGTATACAGATATAGGAGATTAGTGCACATATACGAAACATGGGAAGCCAAATGAGGAAACTATACTCAGATATAAGGGATCAGTGCACAAACAAGAAGCGGGGGAAGCTAAACAATGAAACTATAGTTACACAGTAAATGTGATTATTGCACAAAGAGCATTTTACTTAGAAATAGTTCTTCATATTGATATACTAAAAGTAACCCTATTCACTTTATTTAGCCATGTACATAAATAAAAATGGAAATTCTGTCAAATGATGTGGCAGGGACACAAACAAAAGGGTAATAAAGTGGTCCAAATGTGATACATGTATATCAAATTCTGATTTCAGAGACAAATTAACAAGGGCAGTAAATACAGTAGTGCATATTTGCATATACTGCAGTTATTGCATATCAGATATGTATGCAGAAAGGTATATTTTGTAAATGACAGTATGCTGTATTCTCAAGTTCATCATGTATAAACACAAATCAACAGTTGTGTCATGAACTTCAGAAAGGGACATTTCTGTTCCATTTGTCAGTACTTATAACCATAGAAAGGGTATTCTACATTTAGACAGGTAACAACCAAGCATGTGTTGAATATTAATGCAAATGATAAACATGAGTATAATTTCACTCATAAAATGTACGATTGCCACTATACATGTTTTGTGCAATGATCATTATTATTTATGTCACTCCCATGATTTCACTGACAATGTCTAGCTACATATATATATATATATATATATATATATATATATATATATATATATATATATCTATAGCAGATGTATTAAAAAGTCTGCTATTGGAATGTATACCATGGGAGTGATTAATAGTAATAAATTACAACCACATGATTAATTCCATAACACACATGCAGGTTAAAGAGTTCTGAGGCTTGCATCACCTTATGCATATTTAGGAAAGAATACTGACATTTGTTATGGCAGCGTACAGACCTTTGACAATGTGGAAGTATGGAGAAGAATCATGGACACCTCTGGAATCATTCCAGTGAGAGCATTAAGTAAGGAAATAAAAGATTTTTAAGCAACATGCATGTCGTCAACCCAGCCACTGGGGATGCACAAGCCAGTGCATTTCTTTGTGCCAGTCCCAAGCCCGGATAAATGGGGAGTGTTGCGTCAGGAAGGGTATCCAGCATAAAACTTCTGCCAAAAAATTACTGATGCGGAGAACTTTTCATAATTGCATACCGGATCGGTCGAGGCCCGGGTTAACAACGACCGCCACCAGTACTGTTAGCCAACAGGGTGCTGGCGGAAATTGGGCTACTGTTGGCCGAAGGAGAAGAGGAGGGCAAAGGCATGCCTGAAGGCAGGAAGAGAGGAGGAAGGTTAGGAGTGTAGCAGTGAGGGTAGGAACTTTGAATGTTGGCAGTATGACTGGTATAGGAAGAGAGCTAGCTGATATGATGGAGAGAAGGAAGGTTGATATATTATGTGTGCAAGAGACCAGATGGAAGGGAAGTAAGGCCAGGTGTTTAGGAAATGGGTTCAAATTGTTTTATCATGGTGTGGATGGCAGGAGAAAAGGGGTAGGGGTTATCCTAAAGGAACAATATGCCAAGAGTGTTTTAGATGTGAAGAGAGTGTCTGACAGAGTGATGTTTATGAGGCTCGAAATTGATGGTGTAATGATGAATGTTGTTAGCGCATATGCTCCACAAGTTGGGTTTGTGATGGATGAGAAAGAGAAATTTTGGAGTGAGTTGGATGAAGTTGTGGTGAGTGTACCCAAGGGTGAGAGACTAGTGATTGGAGCGGACTTTAATGGGCATGTTGGTGAAGTGAACAGAGAGGATGAGGAAGTGATGGGTAGGTATGGTGTTAAGGAAAGGAATGCATAAAGTCAGATGATTGTGGATTTTGCAAAAAGGATGGACATGGCTGTGGTGAATACGTATTTTAAGAAGAGGGAGGAGCATAGAGTGATGTACAAGAGTGGAGGAAGATGCACACAGGTGGATTATATCCTATGTAGGAGGGCCAGTCTGAAGGAGATTGGAGACTGTAAAGTGGTGGCAGGGGAAAGTGTAGTTAAGCAGCATAGAATGGTGGTCTGTAGAATGACATTGGTGATCAACAAGAGGAGGAGGAGTGTGAAAGCTGTGCCAAGGATTAAATGGTGGAAGTTAAAAAAGGGTGATTGTGAAGTGGAGTTTAGGGAAGAGTTAAGACAGGCACTGGGAGGCAGTGAAGAGTTACCGAATAGCTGGGTAACTACAGCAGAACTAGTAAGGGTGACTGCTAGAAAGGTGCTTGGTGTGACATCTGGACAGAGGAAGGAGGACAAGGAGACCTGGTGGTGGAATGAGGAAGTACAGGAGAGTATACAGAGGAAGAGGCTGGCAAAGAAGAAGTGGGATTGTCAAAGAGATGAAGAAAGTAGACATGAGTATAAGGAGATGAGGCGCATGGCAAAGAGAGAGGTGGCGAAAGCTAAGGATAAGGCATATGGAGAGTTGTATGAGAGATTGGACACTAAAGAGGGAGAAAAGGACCTGTACCGATTAGCTAGACAGAGGGACAGAGCTGGGAAAGATGTGCAGCAAGTAAGGGTGATAAAGGATAGTGAGGGAAAGGTACTCACAAGAGAGGAGAGTGTGTTGAGTAGATGGAAAGAGTATTTTGAGAGGCTGATGAATGAAGAGAATGAGAGAGAGAGAAGGTTGGATGATGTGGGGATAGTGAATCAGGAAGTGAAACAGATTAGCAAGGAGGAAGCAAGGGCAGCTATGAAGAGGATGAAGAATGGAAAAGCTGTTGGCCCAGATGACATACCAATGGAAGCATGGAGGTGCTTAGCAGAAATGGCAGTGGAATTTCTAACTAGATTGTTTAATGAAATTTTGGAAAGTCAGAGGATGCCTGAGGAGTGGAGAAAAAGTGTTTTGGTACCTATCTTTAAGAATAAGGGTGAAGTGCAGAGCTGCAGTAACTACAGAGGGATAAAACTGATCAGTCACAGCTTGAAGCTATGGGAAAGAGTAGTAGAAGCTAGGTTAAGAAGGGAGGTGATGATTAGTGATCAGCAGTATGGTTTCATGCCAGGAAAGAGCACTACAGATGCAATGTTTGCTCTGAGAGTGTTATTGGAGAAATACAGAGAAGGTCAGAAGGAGTTGCATTGTGTCTTTGTAGACTTGGAGAAAGCATATGACAGGGTGCCTAGAGAAGAGTTGTGGTATTGTATGAGAAAGTCGGGAGTGGCAGAGAAGTATGTAAGAGTGGTACAGGATATGTACGAGGGTAGTGTGACAGTGGTGAGGACTGCAGTGGGAGTGACAGATCCGTTTAAGGTGGAGGTGGGATTACATCAAGGATCAGCTCTGAGTCCTTTCTTATTTACAGTGGTGATGGACAGGTTGACAGATGAGATCAGACAGGAGGCCCCGTGGACTATGATGTTTGCAGATGACATTGTGATCTGTAGTGAGAGTAGGAATCAGGCTGAGGAGACTCTGGAGAGGTGGAGATATGCTCTAGAGAGCAGAGGAATGAAGGTCAGCAGGGCTAAGACAGAATATATGTGTGTAAATGAGAGGGAGGATAGAGGAATGGTGAGGATGCAGGGAGTAGAGTTGGTAAAGGTGGACGAGTTTAAGTACTTGGGATCAACAGTTTAGAGTAATGGTGAATGTGGAAGAGAGGTGAAGAAGAGAGTACAGGCAGGGTGGAATGGGTGGAGAAGAGTGTCAGGAGTGATTTGTGACAGATGGGTACCAGTAAGAGTGAAAGAGAAGGTCTACAAGAGGGTAATGAGACCAGCTATGTTATATGGGTTGAAGACAGTGGCATTGACAAAAAGGCAGGAGTCAGAGCTGGATGTGGCAGAGTTAAAGATGTTAAGATTTGCACTCGGTGTGACTAGGATGGATAGGATTAGGAATCAGTATATTAGAGGGTCAGCTCATGTTGGACAGTTTGGAGACAAAGCAAGAGAGACGAGATTGCATTGGTTTGGACATGTGCTGAGGAGGGATGATGGGTATATTGGGAAAAAGATGCTAAGGATGGAGCTGCCAGGTAAGAGGAAAAGAGGAAGGCCTAAGATAAGGTTTATGGAAGTGGTGAGAGAGGACATGCAGGCGGTTGGTGTGACAGAGCAAGATGCATAGGATAGGAAGAAATGGAAAGAGATGATCCACTGTGGCAACCCCTAATGGGAAAAGCCGAAAGAGGATGATGATGTCGTCAATAGTAGGTAAGTGAGTGTTAATGCATGTTGTATATATGTAGAAAAATACTGGCAAGCATGACATGCACATAGGTGTCTCACTGAGCAGAATACCCACAGAATAATGATCTGATGCCCATATTGCCATTGTCTAAATATAGCAGATATGACATACGTATATGCACAGTGAGGAAATGCTAATATGGCATATGTGAAAATACACATAAATCAAGGAACAGGTCAAGTGTATTCCATCCCCTGACAAAAGGGTTATTTTTCTGAATATCATGATGTATATCAAAATGACTTAAATGTATTTATGTCTATATTACAAAGGAAGATGCAACCCACAGAAGATATGGGCAAAATAAAAGTACATGCTAGCAGTATGCCATTAAGACATCAGTTAATGTGCAGAAGCTACCACTTTCAGTCTACAATTATCTGCATCTATGATACACATGTCTCAATATAAGCAATGATATGTCATGTCCTTCCCAATGTTAATGCCACACCACACAGGCTGACCTGAATGAGTGCATTAAAGTACCTATTTGAATGCAGTATGTTGTAACTGATATATACAGCCCTAAAGTGAGTTTGGTGAATAATCATATTAAGAACTGTAAGGCAGTACACTGACATAGAACACACCCATTTGAAGCATTAATGTCTATTACTAAGTGACTCCTTGTACATTTACATTGTACCTACACCAAATGTACACTGACCTGTGACAAATGTTGTTATCCCTCACTAGAAGGATACTAACTCTATCACATAGATGTTGGCAAAGCCAACATTAGAGTGCATAATTCAATTAAGTCCTGACCAAGAACAAGAAATTAAAAGAATTATCTCATGACATTCCATAATTAAGGTTCTTTTTGCTACACTGTGCACATCTACTACATAATTATACTGGGCATGCTTACAAGGAATTTCAACGACTACTACCATAACTTTAACTATACAACAAACACACAAGAAAATGTCATAACATAGGCTCGCTCTCACTTTCTGATGACTTTGCAGCATGCTGCACATTAAGAACTGTTATGGAAGCCCTTATGTCTTATAAAGCTCTAGTGTGCGAATAAAATAGCTACAGTAATACATAACTGTATTACTATAGTTACATACATGTTTGTGTGAAGACATGCAATACAGAGCATTATTATCTGGATAATAAGTAATGCCTGTGAGGAATCACAGACATAATCAGCATTTGCCTATTGGTAGACCCAAACAAATGACAGGACAGAACACAGAGAGAGATGGGTATCAACCATTGACACCACAGAAGCTGGCATATTGGTTGTGCATGATTAACACCATTGAAGGGATTACATCAGTCTTCTATTATAATGTGTATGGATTCCCTAACTTGGAGTGCGAGATCTTAAAAATGTGGCCCCTGACTGTACCATAATAACTTTCCTTGTTTAAGTCACTCATCGACAGACAGACAGATGTTACCAGATTCAAACCCCCTGGCAGTCATACTACACATTCTACAGAGCTGTATATTACCGGCATCTGCCATAGGAGATAGTTTTGGAGCTTGCCACAAATAACATTAATCATGATTTGAAGTAAGAAAGGCTTTTGATGTCAATTTATCCAATAACAATTTATCAGCATGATGAAAAGGAGGTAGCTATGTTAATGTTTTCACAATTGTGAACAGTACAACATTATTTTTGTTAGACAAGCCAGTGTTTTCCATCCACATTGTTTTTTACACCCACAGTCCCAGATTCAAACCACAGCTTAGCTGTGTAGATAGATATACTATACAGGTCAGTGCTAACTGCATGTGTCACATGATTACATATGATAGAATAATCCTAGAGCACCTTTTCACTGAAATCCTCAGATATGTCAAAAGTTGTTTGTTCAACATAAAAATGTATACATAAATCTTGATACAATGATGCATGTCTTAAGTCAGTACACTCACATAAATGTGTCCTCCTCTAGAATTGAACAGTTGCCTATGTAAGTCCACAGGCCAAAGAAGTGTGTAATAATCACACATGCCATAGTAGAACTTTAACACAACTGTGAGACTCCACCTGTGTGAAGTCATTACATCATATGATTGTGTGACAAACCAGTTCTTTGAGGTAAAAGAGTGAAGAGTCCTCTTTTTAGTAGAAGTCATTCAGGAATAGCAGTATGCTGACACAGAATGATTATAGTCACTTACTGTAGGTTTTGAACACCTAACTATGCGACTACAGAAGCTATAGGATATTGTGATGAGTGAGCATGCCACAGAAGTCTTACTACAGTAGTGATATATATGTAGATTTGAAGCCATTACATCATATTATTGCTATAAGACATATGTGTGCCTGTACCTTGGTTAAAAGAGTGCTGGGAATTGTATCACTGTCACACAATATTTCCTGATGCTATGTATACCCAAACACATGTGATGCATAGAACAGTCATCACTGTGATGGTAGAATCCCAATCATGCACAATGTGTAGATGATTACAGATTTGAACTCATGGCTTACTAAGGCAACAACATACTGAACATTGTCTCAGTTCCTCATGCCAGAGGAGAAGGCTTAATATCAATATTAGAAATGGCATATTTTATCAGCTGGTTTCATCATTGTTAAACAAAGCATTTGTCTGTGAAAAAATGGACATTCTTGTATGCTGTACATGTACACAGCAGATGGGTGGGTGACAACATTGTTACCTACATGTATATTCACAGTCAATGTGACACAACTGAGTCTAAGGAGTAATAGCTGGATTAAAACTAACTACTTAACTAAGATCACAAACTAGAGAACACTACATGAATTGCAAGTGTCACAAGAGATGTTGATTTACAACTGTGACAGTGTACAGTTACATGTATGACATCATCATTGTTCAATTGGGTGTTGGTTCTGCTAGGAAGTCAAAAAGTACAGAAAGAGCCTAATAACACTCTACAGCTACACATCCTGTATGTCTTTGATGCCTTTTCTACACAGCACAGGTGAGAAACACACACTCACAATAGTCAATCAATACTAGATTCAAACGATCTACCTATTGAGTTACACGGTCTGTTAAAACACAGTATTAACAGCCAACTGTGAGATGACACATTTTTAAATCATTATCTTACCAGTGTGTTTCCAAAACTGGTTTTGCCTGGGGATGCTAGAAATATATAAGGCAGCCCACTGCCAGTAAATATAAAGTCTCCTAAGTGTAAACATGCATAACAGGTACTGTGATGGAGCCAGGTGTACATAACAGTACACACAGCCACACTAATTAAGGAGCGCTGGATTCAAACCACCTATCTATCTAGTTACACAATCTATTGAGCACAGTATTAACTGTATGCATCACAAAAGAAGTCTGACTTTTACAGGTAGAGTGTGCATTTTTGTCAGGATGACTTCATCAATGTGTTCTAGAGAAGATGTCTGTGTTAAAAGTGGGGGTGGAGATCTCCCAAATGTAAATATTTCTCCTGAGTGTGAGTGGATACAGTGCATCAGTTGTTGATGTTATACTTACCTGACACTAGAGCCATGCACACATGATCACCACTGTTGGAGTCAAATCACCTACCTGATTATACACTCTTAAGGACTCAGTATCAATCGCAAATGCCACAGGAGAAGTTGGACTTTAAATGTTTGAAAATGAACACTTATAAGGATTACCATATCAGAGTTTGGCAGAGAAGCTACTCTGTTTCACAGATATTGATGAAAAGGTCTTTGTCTTGAAATGCAGAAGTAATAGCAATATGCTGATCCCAAATGGTGAGACTGTCACAGATGATTTCAGAAGATAAGTTTGCGAAGGAATTAGATTTATTAAAAAGGATGTTATATGAGAGGGAGTACCCAGTAATATTGTGTGAAGAGGAAGACAGAGACGTGATTGGTAAGAGAACTACTAATTTTAAGCCTATTTTAAATGAGGAAAACAGAAATGAAGTAACTGATACCCTGAATGCTGTATTTGATAAGAGGATGATCTTACCCTTTAATTTTAAAAGTAATAAAATTAAAGAAATCATGGTAAGAAATTAGAAGGTTTCAGTTAATGTGCATAAAGCATATTGAAAAAGCTGGGTACTGATATTAATTTTATATTTAAAAGGGGTAAAAACCTCAAGAATATTCTTCAAAGGAACATTTGTGACAGTAAAAATGAAAATGGTTATATGGAAACATTTTGCACTTCCCGTTATTGCCCATATATTATTGTTAGTGATAAATTAATATTGTCAGTTCGTCTAAATGCATACATTACATGGGTAGATACAATTGCACTATATGGCAGGGGTTGTGTATGTAGCCTGTTCCCAACATGCCAAGCTCTTTATATAGACAAGACAAAGATATCTTTAAAATGTTGACTATTTGAAAATTTTTACTGTATAAGGAGGGGAAACACTAAAAATACCTTTGTTAAACACTCTTTAGTGTGCATTAGTCATCACACTTTTAATTTTTAGTACTATACCATTTTAGAGTATAGTGAATTATTGTGGCAACTATTACTGGAGGCAGCTTTGTTCCCTGGTTTAAATGATAACATTTCTTTAAACAGGGTGTGCAATCTATGAGATTATGAGATTATGACTGATTTTAACTTATATATTTGTTAATTTGTTATTATTAAATGTTTTGATATTGTTAGGGTTAAATGTGTGTATATATCTTTAAGGATTTTGTTAATTAATTATTGGAGGGAAGTTGTTGGGGTATAGAAATTATTCAAATATGTATTTGTTTCATTCTGATGAAGTCCACATAATCAGGACAAAAGCACTTAATATTAAAGAGTGAGCATTTTTGCTACCGGCGACTTCAGTATTATTTTTGGTTTGTTTGTGGTTTGTTTGTAATTTATGTGTAATGTATAATACCCAGAATGATATCACAGTACACACAGAAAATGATTGATTTCAACAATTGGCAACGTTTCTGGTGTCATTTTAAGGGGATCCAGTATCTGTCTGCCTCGGATGACATGATTGACAGACCTTGATGCTTTTCCAGAAATGGCCTGCATCTGTCACCCCTGGGCTTCCGGACACTGGCCAAGCCTCTTGCCACCCCTATAGTTCCTTTTTTAGGTGGTGCTCTAAAGAACAAATTACCACTGTAACAGCTACAAACAAATGCAGTCTGAAGGTCATGCTGTTCAATGCTAGAAGTCTAAATCTCAAAATGCACTCACTCGAAGCACAGCTTAAAATGGAGAACATCAACATTTGTGCTGTAACAGAGACCTGGCTCAAGGCAGCAGAAAGCACCCCTGTATTACCAGGCTATAACTCATTCCACACCTTCTGGCCTCAGAACTTGGACCGAAGCTCCAAAGGCGGTGGTGTTTCCACATTCATAAAGGATGCTCAGACATACAGACTGGTAGCCCAACATAATGCATCTGAGATACTTCAGGTGCAGCTAACATTGGGTAAGACAGCGATTCAGGTCGCAGCCTGCTATAGGTCCACAACCATGTCCCTAGACTCACATTCCATGTTCCTAAGCACCATGGAGAATATTGGGGTCCAACCTCACACTCTCATACTGGGCGACTTCAACTACCCCTCCGTTAACTGGGAAAACTACTCATGTACCAATACACTTGCCCAACGTTTCCTGGAATTAATTAATTCCAATGCCCTAGAGCAGCTCATTCTTACCCCCACTAGAGGTAGCAACATCCTTGACCTGGTCATTACTAACATGGGCGACCATTGCTCTACACCAATAGTCAACTACTCCCTAGTTAGATCCGACGACAAACTAATCACCTTGGAAATCCACATCACCCCCCCCCCCCAACAAAGTTAACCACCATGAAAAGCTTCTCCAAAGCTAACTTTGGGCTTCTAAAAACAGAGGTGGCTAACTTCACGGCACCCATGCAAATGAAGAATAGTTGCATGATGACCGAATCATACACCAATGCACTGTAAGAACACATGCACAAATGACTGGATCTTGCCATACCCAACAGAACCAAGCTGCTTTCCTCAAAAAAAAAGAAAGCCAATCTGGTGGTCTCCTGCTATAAACAAACTCTACAATAGAAGGAGGAAACTGATGCAGAACAAGGTGAAGTCCCAAGACTGGAAAAACTCCTTTATGAGTCTCAACAAAAAGTTGAGATCATTCATCAAATCCTCCAAAGCTAGCTATGAAAACTGAATTGCAGCAGATAGTAAAGACAATAAGGCTTCCTATAGTTATGTAAAGAATCTCCACGGCAATACCCAGATTTGCTCTGGGCTACTGCACAATGATAACACCTATACTGAGCCAATAGATATTGCCAATATACTGGCTGACAGATTCAGTGCCAACTTTACCCCTCTCTTCCCCACCAAAGGACCAATCACAATACTAGTAGAATGTCAGGCACCCAGTATTACTGCTGCACAGGTTAAAACAGCACTGTCTAAGGCCAGGAATACAGCTTCTATGGGACCTGACAATATCCCTGGCTGTGTTCTACATGAACTACAGAGTGAACTGGCACCTCACCTGTGTGCCCTGTTCAATCACAGCCTCATCTCAGGCTTTGTCCCTACCGAATGGTGCACTGCTACAATCATCCCTCTCCACAAAGGAGGAGCAACTACAGACCCTGGGAACCATCGCCCCATTAGCTTGATGAGTCTGATATGCAAGGCTATGGAATGCATCATTATGGACCTAATAAACAAGGATATAGGGAATCTCTAAACTCTGGATCCTATGCAGTTTGGTTTTGTGAACGGTAGATCATGCCTGCTCAACTTGGCTAACTTCTTTAAGTCAGTCACCAGAGGTGTGGATGAAGGCAAGGTGGTTCATACAGCCTACCTTGATCTGGCCAAGGCCTTTGATACCATTCCCCACCCAGGAATCATAGAAAAACTCAGTAAGCTAGGCATCAACCCCTATATCACTAGGTGGGTGGCAAACTGGCTCACAGATAGAACCCACAGTGTGAAAGTAGCTGACTCCAAGTCAGACTGCCGACCAGTCACGAGTGGAGTCCCATAGGGTTCGGTCCTGTGTCCTCTCCTGTTTGGTATCTACTTCTCTGAAGTCCAGGCCAACATGAAGGGACTCTAGCTGACAAAGTTTGCAGACGATTGCAAGTTGGGAGCTATTATTAACTCCCCAAGTGATGATGACATCCTAGAGTAAGGCCTCACTGAGACCAATGACTGGTGTCAGAACCATGGCCTTAAGCTCAATGCCAAAAAATGTGTTGTCATCTCCCTTGAATTGCCACATCAATGGTAGTCCACTGAACACAGAAGGTGTTATAAGAGATCTGGGAACACAGGTTGACAGCAACCTCTCTTTTGACCACCACATTGCCACTGCGGTCAGAAAGTCCTTCTATGTGGCACCTCGCATTACTAAGGGTTTTGAATCTAGGAAGAAAGAGGTCATTGTCTCCCTCTACTTTTCCTCATTAGGCCAATCATTGAGTACAATGTCCCATTTGGCATGTACCTCACTAGATACCTGCAACAACTGGAGAGGCTGCAAAAGAACCTCACAAAGAGGATCCTAGGCATTAAACACTTGTCTTATATGGACAGACTAAAAAAACTACAACTATTTTCTGTCTCATATTGCCTACTTAGAGGCGATCTCTGCTTGACTTACAAAGCCATGTCTGACCCAGCTCTGTTAGAAATGCTACATCTAAAAAATCCCAATCCTTCCACACCACACGCTCCAGCGACCTCAACCTCATTACCACAATCAACAGAACATGCTGGAGGGACAGGTACATAACCCAGAGACTGCCCATGTTATGGAACAGACTTCCCATACATATCAAACAAAGCACCTCACTGGCCATCTTCAAGAGAAATCTTGATGAGTGGATGAGAAATAGAAAGTTCACCCCGGGGACCAGTCCAGTGGCTCTAATCAACAGAAGCACTGGGAACTAAGATTGGGTGGCACAATGCCAGGGTAATCCTATGCGCTAGGCTTGTAAAAGCTCCAGGGCCATTAGCCTAGTACACACCTATGAACCTATGAACCTATGAACATTACAGCTTCTTTTTGTAGTGCAAACATAATACAACATTTAGGCTGATTATGCAGAAGTTAATGCAAAGTGTGTGTGTTACATGTATGAGAAAAATACAAGCCTAATGATTAGTTATTGCATTTAGATTAAAACAGTACAACATTTTAGAATATATATTGCTGTGTTATCATTTAAGAATGCATTATTTTTCTAAAATGATTATATTCACAGTTACTGAATATATGGTTATACTGCAAAAATGACGTGTAGGGCACATATACACTGCAAATGCATGATAGTTTAATTTATACCATTTTCTGCTTCTGTGCTTTGACTTTTGCAGATTTCCTGAGTATAACTTTTTTCTCTGCCAATGAACATTCACGTATACACACACACACACACACACACACACACACACACACACACACACACACACACACACACACACACACACACACACACACACACACACACACACACACACACACACACACACGCGTGTGTAAATACATATGAGAGGAAAAAAGAGAGAGAGAGTGTTTGAGACAGATTACTTTTCTTTTCTTACCCTATTACAGTGTTTACCTGCATCATGTGTATGTGAACAGAGTCTAAACTACTCCAGCTATAAAGTATTTAGGATTCATGAAAACCAAACTGTGCGCATGTAGGTTTTTGCATACTGAAAACACAGTTTAGGCTAACACTTTTTAAGCATAATTTATAAATGGCCATGTCATATGCATGTGGTCAGAAAGCCATACTGTCACTGCAGTTATAATATTGTATAACAGGAAATGTTATGTATTTATTTAGGTTCATAGCTTCATAGGTTCATACTAGGCTATCTGCCCTAGGGCATTTATAAGCCTAGCCAGAATGTGTTTAGCTTTTGCCACCCATTTTAAATTTATTTTGCTATGCCCTTTTTCAAGGTTAGTATACTGTGCCTCTGTCTAACAGTGACACAGAAGTGATACCCGGGGTAAACCTATGATCTCCCATCCACTCATCAAGATTCCTCTTGAAGAGAGTCAATGAGGGACTCTGCCTAACCTGGACTGGGATTTTATTCCAGAGTGAAGGGAGCCTCTGGGTTATGAATCTGTCCCTCCAGCATGTCCTATTTATTTCAGTGCTGAGGTTCAAGTCTCTTGAGCGCGTAGCTCGATGGGATTTGGATTTTCTAGGTGCAGCATGTCCATTAATTCCGGGTTGGACATGGCTTTATATGTCAGGCACAGATCGCCTCGGAACAGGCGGTATGCCACTGAGTAGAGCTGGAGTTTCTTTAACCGGGCAGCATATGGCATCTGTTTTGAGCCCTTTGATCCTCTTGGTGAGGTACTTTTGGGGTCTTTCCAGTTGCTGCAGGTTTCTGGTAAGGTACATCCCAAAAGGGGCATTGTACTCAATTATGGGCCTGATGAGGGATGAGTAAAGGGGCACGATGACCTCCCCTGATCTAGATGTGTATCCCTTCATGATTAGGTGGGCTATATAAAATGTTTTTCTAACCACTTTGGCCACGTCGTTGTCAAATGAGAGATTGCTATCAACTTGGGTCCCCAGGTCCCTAATTACTTCTTCTGTACTTAATGGATTACCACCTATGTGGTAATTTGTGGGCACTTTCTTTTTGCCAAAAGGGATGACTATACACTTTTGGCATTTAGCTTGAGGCCATGGCTCTGGCACCAGTTGTCTGTTTTATGAGGCCCTTTTGGAGGATGCTTGTGCCGGCTGGAGAGTCGATTATGGCCCAGTTTGCAGTCATCTGCGAACTTGGTCAGCCACAGTCCTTCCATGTTGGCCTGTACCTCCGAGAAATATATACCGAACAAGAGAGGTCCCAGGACTGAGCCTTGTGGGACACCACTTGTAACTGGTTTGGAGTCTAACATGGCTCCAGCAATTCTAACCATGTGGGTTCTGTCCTTGAGCCAGTTTGCAATCCATCTAGTGACATAGGGGTTTATATTTAAGCTGGTGAGCTTATCTATAATGCCAGAGTGGGGTATTGTATCGAAGGCTTTTGCAAGGTCCAGGTAGGCTGTGTGGATCACCTTCCCCTTTTCAATGGCCTTGGTGACTGTTTCAAAGAAATCAACCAGGTTTAAGAGGCAGGATCTGCCCTTAACAAAGTCGAACTGGGTAGGATCCAGTGTCTGTAGGTCCCCAATATCTTTATTTATGAGGTCCATGATGATCCTTTCCATAGCTTTGCAGACCAAGCTAGTCAGGCTTATGGGACGATAGTTTCCAGGAACCGTTGAGGCACCACCTTTATGGAGAGGGACCACTGTTGCTGTACGCCACTCTTTGGGCACATATCCTGTAGTAAGGCTGAGATTGAACAGTAGTTTTATGTTTGGGTTTAGCTCTTCTTGGAGTTCATGTAGGACGCAGCCCGGGACACCATCTGGTCCCATTGATGCTGTGTTTTTTGCTTTGGAGAGGGCAGCTCTTACCTGAGCATCCGAGATGTCAGGAGGGCAGCACTCTGCTGGGATAGATATTTGCCCTTTTGCTGGGGAGGGGAGTTTGCTGAACCTGTCAGCTAGGATGTTGGCAATGTCTGTGGGTTCGGTGTATTTTTTGTCATTTTGGACTAACTCTGAGCATATCTGGGAATTACCACCCAGGTTCCTAACATAACTAAAGAAAGCCTTGTGATTATCCTTAGTGTCCTGTGCAATTTTTCTCTCGAAGCTGGCCTTAGACAATTTTATGAGTGCGGTAGTTTTTTGCTAATACTGATCAGTGATGCCTTCCCTTTTTGGGATTTTGCTCTATCATTTAGTAGCTTCCTCCTTCTATTGTATAGTTTGTTTATGGCTGGGGTCCACCAGACAGGACGTCTGCCTTTGGAGGATTGGGTCTTGGTTTTATTTGGGATCGCATGATCCATGCATTCCTGAAGGTGTTCATAGAATGCGTTTATAAAGAATTCTGCGGTCTGGGCCGTATTTTCCACAGGCCCGGGGCTTTGAAGGATTCCACCTCAGTTTTGAGGAGTGTGAAATTTGCTTTAGAGAAGTTTTTCACTGTGGTTTTCTGGGCAGGGGTGGGGTCGGGATGTGAATATCCAGTGAGATTAGTTTATGGTCTGATCTTACCAGTGAGGGATACACTTCTGGTCTGGAGCATAGAGTCCCCATGTTGGTGATGATCAGGTCCAGTATGTTTTCCCTCTTGTGGGAGTGGTAACAAGTTGTTCCATAGCATTTGAGTTTATAAATTCTAGGAACCTTTGGGCTAGGGTGTTGGATCTAGAGTAATGCTCCCAGTCTATGTTTGGGTAGTTGAAGTCGCCCAATATAATGGTGTTTGGAGAGACCTTCATATTTTCCAGTGTTCTCAGGAAGGCCGAGTGGGGTTCCTGGGTTTGGGAGGGTGGTCTGTAGCAGACTATAAACTGGAAGGCAGTTTTACCCACTGTTAGTTGCACATGGATAGTCTCTGATGCTTCGTGCTTTGCCACCAACCTGGAGGTGTGGGTATCTTTGATGAATATCGATACTCCCCCTCCTTTTGAGGTTCGGTCCAAGTTTTGGGGCCGAAAAGCATGGTATGAGGTATAACCTGGTAGTGCTGGGGTGCTGTCGGGAGCCCTGAACCAGGTTTCTGTTACTGCACAGATATCAATGTTCTCTATGCTAAGGAGAGTTTCGAGTGCGTGCATCTTGAGGTTTAGACTTCTGGTGTTGAGTAGCATTACTCTTAGTTTCTTATCCCTTGTGATACCTATGGAGGTGGGTTTGTCTTTTGAGTCTCGCCTAAAAAAGGCACTATTGGGGTAGCAAGAGCCTTTGCCAATATCCGAAAGCCCAGGGGTGACAGGTGCAAGCCATCCCTAGCGAAGCATCGTGGCTTGTCGAGCATATCATCCCAAGCTGACAGGCATTGGATCCCCTTTGAATGACACCAGTACTTAAGCCATTTGTTGAAATTGATCATCTTGTCTTCATATTGTGGCATCATTCTTGGTGAGGGTAAGATGCTACTCAAGGTCAGGGTCATACCGGCCTGGGCTACATGCTCAGAGAGCTCCTCTATGTCTCTTTTCATGTAGTCCAGGGAGGTACGTCTCAGGTCATTCACACCAGCATGGACAATGACTGAGTCATATTTGTACTTGCCTTGGAGTGACCTGAGTGCTTGTGTTATGTGGCGGATCCTAGCAGCCGACAGGGTGCGCACAGTGACCCTCTCCTTGTTCAGCCTGGTGAGCGGGCGCCAGTGTGCCTGATGATAGAGTCACCTATAACAAGTGTATCAGGTGTGTTGTTTAGTCTTAAGGGCTGTGACTGTTTGGCACACTGGCTTTGTGAGATATGTGTTGCACGTGTTTTGTTTTGGGGTAGCGGTTGCTTGGGTGTCTGCTTTGGAGGTCTCTGCTGCTTAGGCAGATCTTTATTTAGAGCCTCCGAGTATGTTTTTGTGTGATTATGTGTTTGGCTTGCTGTCGTGGTAGGTCTATGTGAGACTGGATTTGTAGTGAGTGTGGTTACCTTCTCCTCCTGACTGGTTATGGAAGTACTGAGTTGAGAGAGCTTAGCCTCCAGTTTGGCTATATGGTTGCATCTCTCACATGTGTTGGAATTTGTTGGGAGGAGGAGAGGGTTGTCTGTGTACATGAGTCAGTTGTAACATTGCCTCAAGATTCCCAGATTCACCAGCTGGACCGGAGAGGAGATTGACAACTGACCTTTGGGCATGCTAGAATAATATTGGGAATTCCTTTATAATTGAAAACAAGGGCCAGTGGGGAGTGAGGGTGTAGTGCTTTTAATTTTTAGTGCTGACTTATATAATTGCTTTAGTGAGCAAGTGCCAGGTAACTTAAGTGCAATGTGTTACAGGTAACTTAAATGCAAAACGACAAACAGTAACTTTCTTTCAAGTGAAACAAGGAAATAAGTACAGTAAGCAATGCAGATATCACTAGTGATCCACAGAAGCGCTGAGAAGCTGTGTATTAGGTGGAATTAGCGTTCCAGGGAAATAACAAGCAAACAAACAACAAGCATATAAACAAAGCTAGATTCAGCAGGCCTGGATCTAGTCTATGCTACAGCAAACAAGGTGTACCAATTTCAGTAAGATACAGTTCAAATATTCAGGCACTATAAACCTTTAACCAGAAATTCCCAGCTCAGAAGGGCAGAGTCCAGCCTCTTCTCCCACAAGAGTGCAGACCACGAACCTTCTTAATGTAAAATAACTGGCCTGAAGCCCAAGTGCTTAAACCAGAACTAATACACTTTAAGAATAACAGACACTGGGCTCTCAATCAGCAGTTCCCAACTTAGAAGGATGAAAGCTACCTGTCCTGCCACCACAGTGCATGCTACAAACCTTCCTAATATAAAACAACTGGTCTGAAGCCCAAGTGCTTAATCCAAAAGACTTAGAATGATAGCTACACTTTAATCAAGTTACTACCAAGCAGTAATAAATACAATTGAATACTTTAGAGAATGCCTGGATTAGTGATCAAGTTACACAAACAAAGCTAGATCCAGCTGGCCCAAATCCAGTCTATGCCACAGCAAACAAGGCACACCAACTTCAGTAAGAAGCAGTTCAGATATGCATGCACTATAAGCCTTTAACCAGAAATTCCCAGCTCAGAAGGGCAGAGTCCAGCCTCTCCTCCCACAAGAGTGCAGACCACGAACCCTCTTAATGTAAAATACCTGGCCTGAAAGCCCAAGTGCTTAAACCAGAATTAATACACTTTTAGAATAACAGACATTGAGCCCTCAATCAGCAGTTCCCAACCTAGAAGGATGTAAGCTACCTGTTCTGCCACTACAGTGCAGACCACAAACCCTCTCAGTGCAAAACAACTGGTCTGAAGCCCAAGTGTTTAAACCAAAAGGCTTAGAATGAGTTACACAAAGCAGTAATAAATACAGTTGAGTACTTTTAAGATGATGCAAAAGTAAAATAAAGTAGGTAGAAACACAAGTGCAGTAAAAGCAGATGAAATTGTTTTTTTCTGAACAAGTGCTGAGATCAAAGAAACAGATTTGAGTGCTGAAACTAGAAAACTGGCTAGTTATAAGAAAAAAAAAACTAAGCTAGAAGGCTTCCTTCCAACACAGAAGGGCTTGGGGGCTCAGAAGCCTAGAAATAGTCTATACCACTTTAATATGAACTGGCACCTCACCTAAGTGTCATGTTTAATCATAGCCTCACCGCAGGTTTCATGCCCACTGAGTGGCGGAGAGCTACAGTTATCCCATTCCACAAGCGGGGATCCACCTTGGATCCCGGAAACTACCGTCCCATCAGTCTGACAAGCCTTATCTGCAAGGCCATGGAGCGTATTATCATGGAACTTATAAACAAAGACATTGGCAACCTTCAAACACTGGACTCCACCCAGTTTGGGTTTGTGAAGGGCCGATCTTGTCGCCTGAACCTGATTGACTTCTTTGAATCAGTCTCCAGAGCCATGGACAAGGGTAAGGTGGTCTACACAGCCTATCTAGACCTTGCCAAGGCCTTTGACACCATCCCCCACTCTGGAATCATAGATAAACTTACTAAGTCGAGCATTAATCCCTAAGTCACCCAATGGGTTGCTAAATGGCTTACTGATAGAACCCACACTGTAAAAGTAGCCGACTCCAAATCCAGCTCCAGACAAGTGACAAGTGGAGTACCTCAGGGTTCAGTCCTGGGGCCGCTCTTGTTTGGCATCTACTTCTCTGAAGTACAGGTCAACACTAAGGGACTCTGGCTAACAAAGTTTGCAGATGACTGC
>NC_056745.1:781528587-781543587 GCF_019279795.1 Protopterus annectens | reverse complement strand
AAGTTTAAGCAACTAAAATGGCAAAGATTTCATTTTGAGGCATATATTTCTCATAAAGTAATTCCGAGGGGTCTCAGAGTCCTAAAAATGCCTGCCTCAGCAGACACTTTTCCTGAAATGCTGAAACATTGGCAAAAGCTGAATATTGAAACCAGCTTTAAATACATGGCTCTTTTAATTGATTTTCACAAGCCTAGTTAGAATCCATTGCTGAGAGATATAAGAAGGAAACAAGAAGAGATGAGGTCCATTGTTCCGGTGAGTATATATGACAGACTGCTTTCTAATTTATGTGAGAATGTAACTGCACATGAACAGCTTTTAATAAGTCAGAAAAAGAAAAAATTAGAGAGAGATCTAAGAGATTTCTCAAATGGACATGTGTTTACTTGGGTGAAGGGCAATGAAGCAAGAGAGGCACAGAACACTAATACTAATGCAAACTGAAATGTTCCTGGCTCACAGGTCTTGAGCTTGGAGACTGCAAGTGCTAGTATAGCATGGAACAATAACTCTAGCTCATGAAAGGGTGAATATAATTCTCCAAACACTACAGAGGCATTAGAAGTAATAGAAATGCAGCACATTTTGAACGCTTTAATCAGTAACAGTCAAAATGAACGTTCTACTGCTGTTCAGTCTGTAAAAAAAGAAGGAGATGGTTCTAACCACATTGATGCAGGCCCCTCCTTCCCATTCACAAAATGGATTAATCATGAATGGGCCGGTCCAGCAGCAGAGGGAGGAAGAGAAGGCTGCCTTCCCAGGAAGGGGCAGTAGGAAAAGATTGGAAAAGGATGTGGAACATGGCGACCACATGAGAGCACTGGTAGTGAACTTTTCTAGTAAAATGCTAACTAAACATCAGGAATCTATACTTGAACATGGTTTGACTTTCATTATAGCTTCAGACACTGACTTTGTGAGTACTGTATTGGATATAAGATATTTTGCATGCAGTGTTATGCTGAAATCTTTATTTGGCAGTGGCAATTCTGAACTTTTTAATGACTTTTAAAAAACCCAGTTTATTTGTTGCTGATATGAATCTGGTTTTAGAAGTATTTTGTAATGTTTGGGAAATGCAATTGAAAGAAATGCTTAGTTTTAAAAACCAGAATAATAAGGACAGATTTTTTTAATTTAAGTAAGGAAGAGCAGGCAGCTCTCCTTGAATTAAGAAATTATGCATTTATTGTTATTCATCCTGTGGACAAAGGTGGGGGAATTACTGTATTTAATACTGAAGATTATGTTGCTTCTGTGCCAGAAATGCTTAATGATGAAAACGTTTATAAGCAAGTCAGTTTAAATTATATAGAATTATGCTGCAGCCAGGTATTTAAATCATTATATGACTGTTTTGCAAGTAGTTTGATTTCTACGTCTTTGTTAGATTTTTTTACAGTTACAAATCCTGTTGTTCCACTCATTCAGGGCCTTCCAAAACTGCATAAAGATAGATATAACCCATCATTCAGACCCATAGTGTCTGGTCAAGGATGGGTTACACACTCAATATCTAAATATGTTGAAAATAACCTAAGACCAATAGTTAGTACTTCATCCTACGTGTTGAAGGACACCAAACAACTTTTGTCTGATATTGGCAGGACTTTTTGTAGTTCACTTGAACAACTTGACAACTTTTTACTGGTATCTATGGATATCAATGCACTTTTTACTGTAATATCTCACAAATATGGGTTGGAGGCAGTTAAGACTTATTTAAGCCTGCATAGCTCCTATGATATGAGAAGAATTGATTTTCTGTGTATGTTAATAGAAATAATTCTGGAAAATAACATCTTTCTTTTTGAACAGAAGTACTACCTTCAATTGTTTGGCAGAGCTATGGACACACCATGTGCCAATAGCTATGCCAACAAGGTCCTTGCCTGTTGGGAGAAACAGCCTGTTTTTGACACAAGACATTTGCTGATAAAATTCTGTTCTATAGGAGATTTGTCGATGACCTCCTTTTGGTCTGGGGGGCACAGAAAGTGAGTTAGGAGAATTTTTTATGTTTCTAGATACCACCACTGATTTTTTTAGGTTCACTCATTCTGTCTCCTTGACTGAAATATCTTTTTTGGATGTGATTATATTTAAGGACGTTAATGGGAAGTTATCTCCAGATTATTTAGAAAATAATTAATTGGACGTTATCTTCCAGATTATTTAGAAAAGAATGTAGAAAAAATAATGTCCTGAGTAGAGACAGTATGCATTGTACCTATACCTATAGGAATATCATAAAAGGTCAGGCCATGTGCATATCTAAGTCAGATATGGAAGAGGAACATTTTGAACAGGATATAGGAACTTTCAGAAGTGAATTGTTACAGAGAAAATATTTGAGAAGTGAGGTAGATACTGGGATTCAGCAAGTTAAATCTATGAGGAAGGGTAGGGCAAAACCATATATTAGCAATACCCATGATATTTCTCTTCAACAGTTGAAAGTAAATTATACCGCTAAAAATCTAGCCATTCACTTAGAATATGCTGGGAATGTTAGAAAGGTACAAAATGTGATTGATAAAAACTGGTCCCTTTTGCAATCAGACACTAAGATTGTAGACCAGAGGCCAAGGTATTGTTATAAAAATAAAAAGAATCTAAAAAGGTTACTTTGTCAACCAAAAAAGTCCAAAGAGATGATTTATGGTCTTAATAAATGTGATCTGTGATGTTTTGAGAGACAAGAGGAGCTTTGTACATCCTATAATAAATAGGAAGTATAAATTCAAAGTTAAGGCAAACTGTAAAACAAGGAATTTAGTATACCTGGCTGTGTGTTTAGCTTGCCCTTCCTTCTATGTTGGCATAACCACTCGCTCACTGAGAAAGAGGGTCAGAGAGCATTTGGCTGCCATCAGAGATAATGAACCAGATAGAAGTGCTCTAGCCAAACATGCTATCTGTGCAGGAGGAACACATAATTTCCAATTTAAAGTAATTGAATGATTTTTTTAAGATTCAAGGCTGGGTGAAATGAAAAATAAACTGGAATTGAGAGAGTTAAAATGGATTATTGAGTTACAGGCAGAAAAAGAACTAGGGCTTAATGACAAAACATTGATTACACTTTATCTAAATCAAGATGTTTATAATATCTGCTCATATTGCTCATGTTTGATTAAAAACTCTGTACTCGTTTTGTGTATATACCTGTTTTAATAAATTTTACTTCACTGATGAAATATCAGTTTGTGTATTAAATCGTTGGGGTTAGCAAGCTGTAGTATGTCTCTGGCTAGATATGTATTAATATCCTGTCTCTTTAACTTGAGTGCTGAATAGATGTAATCAATTAATTATAGCAACTTGCAGAGCTTAGGAAGTATATAAAGTGATTTTAGCTTATGTTGTTTCATTCATCATCTGAAGAAGCATCTGTGATATAAAAGCGCAAACCATATTAAAGTTTTTTATATTATTTCTGCCATGTTTCTCCCTCTGATTCATTTTACTGAAGAATATCTTGGAAAATTTATTACCTAACCACATATTGTTAGAACATTTTGTTAACCAGACATAAGCTTCCGCATGACAACGAGAAATTCCTCTATGAGTGCATGTTTATTGAGATATTTACAGAAATAAGAAAACATACACTTAATTGTAAAATTAACATTATAAATAATGACTATAACTGAAGATGTACAACTTATAGAGCAAATATCAAATACAGTTTTCTTTGCCAACATCTAAGGTTTTGGCTAATGTCATGCAACAGTTTACAAGTCACTTGATTTGTGAAGTATTAAGTACATATGAAAATATTGCTCATTTTCATAATTACTAACAAACAATTAACAATATCTCAGGTATAGTGTGATATAAATGACATTGTCAATGAATATTCCTGCCTCTCTACATACCATTTCACACCATGCCCCTCAGTAATGAGTAAGACTCTCAGTTATGAAACTGTAAACATAAATATAAAAATATGAATATAGACAAATGATTTGATTAATTTCTGTACTGTAGGGCATCCTAGAATAACAATCTTAGTGTCATTGTTTTAATAACACTTCACACTTTTTTAAAACTGCCTACTATTAGTTGATAAGCCACTTGGTTAAAGAAACCAGGCTAAAAAATATCTGGACTCCATAAGGCAATATAGTTGTGAAATGGAAATATAAATGGTGTTATAGGCTTGTGTGAGTAAAGAAATATGAGATTATCTTGACTTACACATCAGAGAAAATAATGTAATCACTTTACAATGTATTAAAATACACTTATTGCTCACAATAAAAATACACTTACTGCTCACAATATAAAAAGGAATAGAACACCCTTATACATTTGTCATCACTGTGACATGAATCATTAGGTTAAGTTTTGTAAATATTAAAACCATGCAGATAAGAAATGTGAAATGCTCCATAAAAGTAAAGTGTTAAAATGTTAAAGCTTGAGTATATGTGCTCCACTTTCTCTGCCTTACTAACCCCTCCCTGAATGTGAGAAATATTGCTAATTATGCAGTGTTTCATGTTAATGCCATGGCATCCAGGTTCAAATATAAAGAGTGTGACTTTGTGTGAAAAGAGGGATCCTTCATGTTTAAATATTTATGGTATAAGACCACAGAGTAGAGAGGCAAAAAATCTAATTTTAATTTGGGCTGCCATCAGTAGCACAAATGAGACTGACACTGGTGTGCTTCCATCAGCACTCTGAATAGTACTGAGTGATGAAAATGTACCTGTCAACTATGTATATCTGTGGCACAATTTGGAAATGGTTGAACTGGGATAACAACAGAGTTAATGTAGGGTTCAAATCTATATTATTGGCACTTTTACAGATGAGTTCAGATTAAGTATTGTCATAGTTTTTTTTTATTATGAATTGAACAGCCTAACTGTGCATGATGAATGCAAAATAGGTTGGCTATAGTCCTTGTGAATCACTGTTACAAATGTTTTGCTGTTGGAAACTCAACTATTCTTTTTATTAATAACATTTGATAAGCGTGATTTAAAATATGATAGTTTATAATGTATGAGAAGAGAAAATCAATAGCATGATGAATCTGGAAATATGTATAATATATTCTAGATTACGTATCCTTATTTCCCAAGAAGTAACAACACAGTTATACATTTCCTATAAAAATATGCCATTATTGTATATGCTGTGTCAAAAATGAGTTTATGTAATCTGCTGTGTGTCCACTTTCTCAATAATTGGGATTACCCGAAGGGGTGGTGAGGTATAACAGAAATACAACTTATCATATGGCAAGCAAAATGTATGTTAAAAGGAAGAATGTGCCAGGTTAATGGTGCAAATGTTCTGTTCATTGCGGGATATACCCTTTAACTGGATTTTTTTTTACTTATAGTTTTTTTGGCTTTTGCATTTGCTTGCTGCTTGGTAGTGCACAATGACAATTCACGGATGAAAGCAAAAGCTCAAAAATAATATTTGGTCTGCCTTCAGTAACACAAAAGAACTTGGCACTGTTGCAGTACAGTCAGTCCTCTGCATAATACTAAGCAAAGAAAATGCAGTTGTTAGTTACCTGTCCCTGTAACATGAGGTGTGAAACCACTGAGTTGGGAGAAAGAGTAGAGATAACCCAGGGTTTGAATCCAATTTCAGGCAATTTTAATGAGGGTGTCAAAATAAGTATTGTCACATCATTTTTGCTAGGAATTTAACATACAGTGCAAATGCCAAGTACAAATATTAATTTTGGAAAACACTATCAGCAAAGATTGTTGTGTAACTGAAATATATTCTGTGTAAATTATGTTATTCATAACAATGATGATAATTTAAACTATACTTGCATAGGTAATATCTGAACAATATGTATTTAAAATTAGTATGGCTCATCACATATAATAGTTATGTGAGTCGGACAATATGTCATATAAAGTATACATGGCATCTATCGCAACAATTATGAAAATTATTTATAGCCAAACATAGTGCCTTTTACATAGTACTCGAGTATCATTACAGGTGAAAGTCACACACAAACAGTCATGTCTAAATTAGATCTCCACTCATACTGAATTTTGTATACCTTGACTTAAAATGCAAGCATTTAAGCTGTCTTGTGACATTGACATTTAATAAGCAATATTTAGCAATTTAGCCTTCCATTTTCACATTGGTTCAATTCCCAACAAATTATGTCCCATTTCAAAACATTTTACCTATAAACAACAATGATTATAACTATCATTTAATGCATTTCATTATTTTACAATGGAACATGTGGAAATAGGATGAGTATCACACATGGACCTGTCTCACTGCCATAGTTCATACCTTCATTGTATTTTGAATAAATCGTTCCCAGTGTCTCTGCCAAGCCATTTTTTTTTTTTTTTTTGCTTTAAATTGCACAAATGCAGCTGGCAAGGCTGTGCATCACTGTAAGCAGGATGGCACATGTGAGATCTGATTTGGGAACCAATTCAGACACATAGTTCTAGGTGTCCTTTAGAAGACATGGCAAATGAAGGTGAGGATGATGTTCCATTTAGAGGCCAAAGGTGATGGCAAGAGGAATCCAGGATCTTTGTGGAACTCTTCATTATGCACAATAGCCATAGGCATCTGCAGTGGAACTAAACTGGGTCTCAGTAGAGCACTGAGGCTTGGAATGGCGTGAACAAGGCTGTCTCCAGTGCAACTGACATTCTACACACTGGAGAATAATGTCATCACCATTAGAGTGATATGTATAGGTACATCACATATGTATGTAACACTAGGATGTACCACATGTGTTTTTTCTGTATCCTCCATCAATGTGACAATATGCTGTACATTGCCTAGATAAATACATCTAAACATGTTATTAATGCAAGTTAATGGTGGTACATACTGTACAGTAGGTTCATAGATTCATAGGTATGTACTAGGCCAACGACCACTAGAGCCTTTTTAAGCCTAGCCATGCATCCCAAATCTTTTACAAGTTCTGGTACCCTTGATAAGTGTAAGCAGGGGCTTGGGAGATGAAGCATTTACAAGCAGTGGCCTGGGAGATAAACCATTTACAAGCCATCTGTGTCCATTAGAGATATAAGTGCAAAACAAGGAATGAATTTCCTGTTCCCCATCCAGATGTCCAAGTTAGACTTGAACTGGGCTAGGGATGGGCTCTGCATCACATAGATGGGGATCCTGTTCCAGAGAAAGGGTAGTCTCTGGGATACATACCTGTCTCTTCAAGAGGTCCTATGTATATTGCAGGCATGGTTTTAAGTCTTTAAAATGGGTAATTCTGGGTGCTGTTTCTTTGTCAAATATGCGGGAGGTCCATCAGGGTGAGGTCTAACAATGCCTTGCATGCCAGGCATAGTTTTCCCCCTCAATAGCCTCTAGGAGACAGACTGCAGGGATAGGACTTTGGGTGGTCTGTATAGGACATGTTAATTATATCCTGTATTCTTTTAGTGAGGAACCTCTGTGGATTTTCCAATATTTGGACATGCCACGTTAAGTACACACCAAATGGGGCATTGTTCTTAATGATAGGTTTGATGAATGCCAAATACAGTAAAACAATGAATTCCTTGTACCTAGCTGCCATACCCATATTTATAAGTTGCACAAGATAGAATGATTTCCTCAGTATGTAGACACATGATGGGCAAAGGCTAGATTGCTGTCTGTGTGTCCCCCCAAGTCCCTGACTACTAGGTTGACTCTTTAGGGTATGTTGTCTGTATGATTGTTAACTGGGATGGGTGACTTCTTGTAGGATACTATTATGCATTACTTGGCATTTAATTTTAGTCCATGGCTTTGACATAAGTGATTTGTCTGTGTCAGCCATTTCTGGAGAACATTAGTATTGGTGGGGGAATTTTATGACTGTTCTTAATTTGCAATTGTCTGAAAATCTGATCAACCAGAGACCCTTAATGTTGGCCTTGACTTCAGAGAAGTAGATGCCAAAAAGGAGCAGTCCCAGGACTGATAAATGACAGAGTCTGCTTGTGACTGGCCTCCCAACTATAACTTCCTGGGTCCTTTGTGTGACTCAGCTGATAGTCCACTGGGTGACATAAGGGTTTATACCTAACCTCTTGAGTATGTTAACAATGCCCAAGTAGGTATTGTGTCAAATGCCTTCGCCAGCTCAAGGTAGGCAGTGTTAACTGTTTTGCCCTTGTCCACTGCTTTAGTAACCTTCTCAAAGAATTGCAGAGGGGGGGGGGTCTGCTGCTTGCAAGGAAGTGGTATGGGATTTTGGGATTTTCCCTATGGTGATTTAAATGTGGAGAAGCTCATGTGCATCATCCGATTTGATCAGCATTGAGATACATTTACTTTGATGTAAATCGAGACACCTTTAGTCCCTGCCTGTGTGGTAGCGGGTCTAAATATGTGGAATGCATTATACTGTTGCACTGCCGGGGTGCTGTCCATGGCTTTAAGCAGATGTTAGCATTCTCTAGGCTGAGTAGGGCTTGTAGGGAGTGGAGTTTCTTGTATAAACTCCTAGCACTGAGCAGTAACACCTTTAGATTTTCATGGTTTTGATTTGCTGTGTTGGACGTATTTTCAATTTGACATTGCCTAAAAAAGTACTATGGGGAGGACAATGTTTTAGCTGATATTCAAAAGCCTAGAGGGGAGAGGTGCAGACCAACCTTGTCAAAGCAGCTTGGCCATCTCCTTCTATGCTCACAAATATTGCACCATCTTAGAATGACACCAAAAAGTAAGTCAATTATTATAGTAAGTTATCTTCTGTTCATATTGTAGCATCATACATGGAGAAGGTAAAATGTTGCTCAATGCTAGGCTCATATCAGCCTGGGACACATATTCTGAGAGCTCCATGATGTCTCTCTTCATATAGTCTAGGGAGGAATGTCTCAGGATATTTACACCAACATGGACTATGACTGAGTCATACTGGTATCTGTGTTGTAATGACTTGAGTGCATGCATAATGAGGTGGATCCTGGCCCCTGATAAGCAACTGACTGTGACTTTCCCCTTACTGAGCCTGGTGAGGGGGAAATCAGTGCTTCTCACAACTGAGTCTCCAATGACTAGAATGTTGGATTGTAGGGTGGCTTGCTAATGGGCTTAAAAGTAGAGGATCCATGAGATGCGGTTGTATGTGTTGATATGGGTGTTGTTTTGAAAGAATGCATTCAAGGTTGCTAAGAGAATTTGTTATGTGTACTTAATTAATCTAGAAGGTCTTTGAGATTCATAAAAGTTACATTTAAGTGCCTTAGCATATGTGGGTCTATGTGCCTTCTTTATGCTGCATGTGACTTGTGCAGCGTGTGTACTAATGACAACCTGATTGACATTACAAATACTTTTAAGGGAGAGCTTTGTCTCCAGTGACATTGCGTACATACATCTCTCACATGCCTGATCAGTTTGTTTATAGAATTAGCTGGTTATCAGTAAACATGAGGCAATTCCTACATTACCTCAGAATGCCCATATCAACTAAGATGATAATGGAGATAGTAGGAAAGTTCAAATCCATAGTAACAGATCCTTTTATTGATTAGGTGGTTAAAGTCAAGAGTAACTGATTTGCAGCTCTGGATGTACTATTTGCCACTCCAAGCTAGTTGTCTTGTGTGCCACTATGTATTGGTGAAATTTTAAGTGTGCTTTTACAGAAAAAATATCAACTCAGGATGCCTGAGTCTATACAGGGCACTGCCAAACACTTGGGGAAAACTGGATGGAGTATTTAAGGAGGTATTCTGAAGCTATTTTAGACAGTAGCTAATCAAGCAATATTTGATGAAAAGTTAATGTGTGTGTGTGTGTGTGTGTGTGTGTGTGTGTGTGTGTGTGTGTGTGTGTGGGTGTGTGTGTGTGTGTGTGTGTGTGTGTATCTATATATATATATATATATATATATATATATATATATATATATGGGTCTACCTGAATACGCCAAAAGTCCACAATGCCGACAACGAGAACACCGACAACGGAAGATCCACAATGGAGATGATCGAAAGTTGAGAATCCCGGTGCTGAGAACACCGACATGTTAAGGCAAGTGTGCGATAGGGACGGACGTTTGGGTCAGGGTGTGGGTAAGTTAAGTGTGTGATAGTGACGGAGGTTAAGGTAGGATGCGGGTCAGGTAAGTGTGCGATAGTGACGGACTTTAGGTTTAGGGGTGGGTTAAGTGAGTTAGGGTTAGGGTGCGGGTAAGGTAAGTGTGCGATAGTGACAGACATAAGGGTTAGGGGCAGATTAAGTGAGTTAGAGTTAGGGTGCGGGTAAGGTAAGTGTGCGATAGTGATGAACCTTAGGGTTAGGGTTTTGGGTTAAGGTTAGTGCATAGATAGTTGTGTATGTAAGGTTTAGTGTAGGTTTGTAAGGTTTTTGGTGTGCTTGTGTTGTGTGTGTGTTTTTCAGGAAAGGTATTTGTTTGTTCATTGTCAGGATTGTGGTTTGTCAGGCATGTGAAGTTTCGTGTTTTTGAACTTTCGGTTTCGTCGTGTCGGTTATTTTGTTGTCGGTGTTTGGCGTGTCGGTGTTATCAGGTAGACTCATATATATATATATATATATATATATATATATATATATATATATATATATATATATATATATATATATATATATATATATATCATGTGCATCTATACTGGTACCTGATTCTTTTTCTGCCATGGTGTTGTATTTTTTTAAATCATACATACTGGTGTTAATATACTTTACATGCTGGATACATAACTGTATCACGTTTATGATTGCATTGACAGTCACACACATTAAACATGTATCTATATATTAAACTGATGTCATAATGCTCACTACTACTGGTGGAAATGGTATCCTTACATCTTAATGAGGGATCCAAACAAACAGTCCAATAATGCCTTGACAGCATGCATTAATGCCATGCCTTGTTCTCTTTTCCCTATAACTGATATCTCGATGGCATCCAACCACAGGATGATGATTCAACGTCATCATTTAGAATGTCTGCTTAAATGTAAATCCAGGCATTTCCGAAATTATATCTGCATGTGGGTGCTGCATGTTTACATGATGCTTTTTCCACTGGACAAAAATGCATTTCATATCTGATAGGGTTGTATATGGTTTATGCCCATTATCATGCAGAACTTTCTGTGTTATTCATGGTGTTGTTTTTTTTTTTTTTTTTATGTTTGCAGTTTTCATCACTAGTACGTGCTAGTATTTTTTTATATTGTTTTCTAATTTGTTTACGTGGTGGAAGTGTGAATAAACCTTTTGGAAGCACTACTGCCATTTGGGACTCGGTGCTTTTGTGTATTTTATTCATGGTAACCGCATGCTGATTCCCACTGAGATCCTTCCCATCTGTTTGCTCACACTAGATTCCAAGATGAAACATTGATTGTATTGATCAGATGTCGGGGAACAGTGCACAAGATAGCACTATTGTAACATTCTTATAATATGCACTTCTCCCCTGTTGTTATTCTTTGACATCATGTCTTGCAGAGGAACTACAAGATGAAAACCAGCATGTTGAAATGAGCACAGCCAAGAAGCAGAGAACATGAGAAGGAGAATGAGGAGCCACCTGCTGCCTGCACCACCTGTGCTGCAGACCATTGTTCTAGAAAGAGCAGTGGACTGACCTGTCACACTGGATGACTATTTCCAAAACAAGATGTATAGCTGAACTACCAAATATGTCCACCAAAGACTAAAAAACACAGTCAATCACTTTATTCAAAAAAAGTTTATTGTGAAATATTATCTCTTCAAGCCCTTCCCCCTGTTCCTCTGAATTAGGGTAGGGGAATATTTTTCAGGTGGATTTGGTTTGTGTGCAATCCTGTCTGATTTTCACAGTGGATCCGATGCTAAAAAATCTTGTGTCCCTGTCGTAATATGATTTGATATTATCCACAGCTGCAATCTTCACATTATATACTCTTGAATGATGATGTGAAGAGGCAGTAGGCTTTGGGTATGCACACTTCTCAACATACTCAGTCTTGCACCTTGTTCATTTTTTAGTTTTCCTTTCTCTGTCAGTCAGTTTATCAACCTTAGAAAAAATGTTGCAATAATCTAACCTGTAGGTATCAAATAATAAATCCTTTTGGAGATGATTACTTAATGATTAAGTTTTAATATCCTGATCCACTATGTCAAGTTTTCTCTTGTTGTTTTTTAATTAATAGTTTCATTAACTCACTTCCCACCCAGTTAACAGTTCCAAAACCTCACTGTATACCACAGCATCTACTTCTAATCCCACAGGGAGATCCAAAACCTTAATATTCAAGAATTTGTTTGACACAGACACATTCCATTAAAAATGAACTGTCTGTTTGAATATTTCAGTATTTGACATTTCTTTTCAAACTGTTTTAATTGTGCCTGCAGCATACCTTATAGTTGACTATCCAGTGTTTGGAAAGTAGAGATCATTAGTCTAAACACATACCTTTGAAGATGAAGTACTTGCAATAGCACCTGATACAGGTGTGTTTCATACATCCTAGTAAAGCACAGAATAGTTATCACCAACTGTGGGTGTAATATACCTGGTTAGCTGTTGCAAAAGAATGGTAAAATCACTAGATAGTTGTTGAAAAGGAGGACTAGGGATGGTCAAATCTGCAGCAGACATACTAGTAACCAAACTGAATAACCAAAAACACTCTAAAATGGTAGGTCACCAAAGAACAACAAAACTAGATAACTAAGAAAGGGTGACCAAACCACCAAATATGTCCACCAAAGATTCAAGGGTGGGAGACTGAACACTGATAGTGACACGACAGCTGATTTTGACAGCTGGTTAAAATACCCAGGGTGTACTTTCCAAACACCTGACAGTCAACCACAGTTTTCATTTTTTTTTTAATAGTTAAGTCCTATTCTTTGGTAACGAAGCTGATGATTTCATTTAATCAAGTTTGTGTGCAAAGTTACTATGTTATATTTTGATACTTTTGTTGAATAATTGCAAAATAATGAATTGTGTCTTCATTTACATTTTGGAAATATAAAATTGCTATTTGGATGTCATATAGCCTTATGGCAAACAAAGCAACTGTGGTTAATATTTTTTTTCCAGCAGATAATATGTATCACTACAATTATTTATTATTGTTACTTTATAATGAATTTTTTGCTGAATGAAATCAGTCTGTATACAGCTATAACATTTATGTACAATAAATAAGCAAAGATTAAGCTGCTGAACAACAGTTGAATTAAATACAAATATAGTCTTAACCCTGTGGTTAATACTGATACTATTCATCCAGGTTTAGGGATGCACTGACATTTGTTTGCTTCCAAAAGATTCTTTTTAGCTGCTTAACAGATGTTTGCAAATTATTGGTGCTTCCAACAGAGTCAGGATGGGAGTTCCCAATATCTGAGGCAGTTTTGTTAAATGATTTTTCTGAAATCATGAGACTAAATGGTTGCTTGTGCAGTACTGTACAAGAAGGATTTCTTAGTGGCTATGTACAAGGTCATAACTGAATTTATTCTTCTGAGGAAGGCAACAGCAGCTATGAACTTACATAGATGTCAGTTCATTTAACAGGTAGGTCAATCTGTCTTTTACTGGTAACCACTTTGATTCCAGATTAATATAGCATTATTCTGTGCATGGACTTTAATAAATATTCCAGCAATATTTTCTCTGAGTTTTTATAATACAGGTGAGTTATGTGAAAGTAGCAAGGAGATGATTGGTAGTGCATATTCCAGCCTTGGCAGCAGGACTTTGTTGGCTATCCTTCATCTAGCTACAGTGGTAAGCAGATGAGACATCTTATAGACAAGTGTTAACTAATTTAACATGCTAGGTGAAATGTATTCTGTACGTAATGTAAGGATGAGGTTTTGGTCAAAAGGAATTCCTGGATATTACTGGTGAGTAGTTGTAGTCAGATTAACACCAATAAAGATTAGTTAATATTAGGTGTTTGGTTTTTCCAGTATTTAAGATTTCCATGGAACTTTACATTTGATTTGTGAGTATGTAAAGAGAGCTTATTGCTCCACAGTCAGTTCCAAAAGAAGGTAAAAATCTTTTTGAAGAGCTGTTTTGTAGTAATATGAAAATTTATTCAGTCTAGTAATAAAATAATTAGGAGCACTCTATAGGGCCAAACCATTCCTTTCACATGAAGCCAGAATAGTCACAGCCAGATCTCACCTACTATCTGCCCTCCTCTGTTGCTCTCATATCTTCACCAGCCTATGCATGGCTGACCTTAATAACCGAGAGTCCTGCTATAACAAAATAGCTAAGTTCACAGCCAATCAGCCCCATAAAATTCATCATTGCTCCGTTATTCAACAATTCAATTGTTTGGAACTTCCCAACCTGCTAACACAAAACCAACTGACCTCTGCCCACAAAATCATATACAGCCCCAGTAACTGTCCTGCACTCTCAAGCCTTATCCAACCTAACTCTAACAGCAGGTCCCTTAGGTCTTCTGACAGGCTAATGCTAAAAGTCGCCCAGTCTCACAACTATCATGGTGACTCCATCTACTCCTATAAGATAGCTAAGAACTGGCATACTCTTCCTAAACACATCCAAAATGATTCCAGCATGCCCTCATTAAAAAAAAAAAGCCTAAAAGATTATTTCAGTACCAACTGGTTGTACCCCTGTATGGCTCCTGGCTAGTTTCCCTCTCTTATTATTTCCCATCTCCTTTCTCACAGCATCTTTAAGCAGCTAATGCTTGTACTCTCATGTCTTCTAATTTTTCCTTTTTCAAACTATATTGGATACCCTCTGTTAAAATATCCTTGTCACTGTAGTACATTACATTATATGCTTTTCTCACTAATTGGTCTTAGGCATGTTGTTAATTGCATTGTTCTAATACTCGTGTAAATTATTACATTTTTTCCTTATAATGTATTTTTTACATGATTACATTTTATTTTTTCTTTATAATGTATTTTGTTAAATTTGCATATTTTAATATTCTTGTTCTCAATAACTTAGACTATTATCTATGT